>NC_046160.1:46424769-46469769 GCF_011064425.1 Rattus rattus | reverse complement strand
CTCTGCACCCCCATTTTGTTTCCTGCCTATGCCAAGATCTCGGGAAAAGCTATTTGTAGAGTGCATGGGAAGACAAAAAGCTCTTGTAATTGAAACCAAAAACTAGTGGAGAGCTGAAGAGACAGCTCAGCAGGTAAAAACACTGCTTTTCCAGAGGACCAAAGTTTGGGTCCTACAATGGGTGGGTAGGTCACAAGCTCCTGTGACTTCAGGGAATCTTCTGGTCTCTACAGGCAGAAAGGCACACACACACACACACACACACGCTAGACATATGCATTGGTACCCACTGACGGGGACAAAGGAGAGTTGGATGTGCCCATGTGATAGACATGCACACTGGTACCCAATGACCTGGCAGTGTGTGATAGCAAAAAGCACTGTAACCACTGCTTCACTAGTAATTTTTAAATTACTTTTTAAAGTGTGTGTGTGTGTGTGTGTGTGTGTGTGTGTGTGTGTGCGCGCACGTGCGCGCATGTGCGCACATGTGCACACGTGTGTCTGTCTGACTGTCTGTCTCTGTCTGTCTGTCTGTGGAGATCAAAAGATTATTTCCTGAAGTCACAGAAAGGCTGTGACCCACCCATTATAGGACCCAAACTTTGGTCCTCTGGAAAAACCGTGTTCTTACCTGCTGAGCTGTCTCTCCAGATCTCCACTAGTTTTGTTTGTTTAGGTTTGGTTTGGATTCTTTGAATTACAAAATCTCAGCACTCGGGTGGGGAAGGTGGGCACGAAGTCCCAAGCTTAGCTGAGGAGCTAACAGCCTTTGATAGCTGCTGTGTTTGCTGAGGGGTAAAGTGCAGTCCCGAGCAAATGTGTATTCCTGACACGGGCTTGACCATGGCAAGGACTGCAGTGCCTCAGCTGCCTGGCAGTGGCAAAGGTGGGGCTCGGCAGGATGGCAAAGCCTTCCTTGGGCAGAATGGAAACTCTAACAGTGGGCCTAGAAAATGTGCACCACAGCTGTCTTCCTCAGAATATTTACCATCTGCAGGCTGCTCCCCTACAGAGACTGTTCCTACTGAGATTAGCTAAGCCTGCCTTCCTAATCCACTGCATACCATAAGCCCTGCTTCCTTGTTTTATCTGCATGTAGTAACCCTGCCTCTCTCTTCAACAGTGCCCAGTTAAACACTGTGCTTCTGAGGTACCGCACCTTCTCTGTGGGTCTGAGTTTTGCCTCCCAGCTGGGCTGATACTGCTTGGGGAGGAGAGACACAGGGATGCTAGGCTATGCTCCTTCCTTGCCATCATGGGGAGGTAAAATATAGCCTAAGATAGGGGTCCCAGCCCATGTTTCTTTGGGTGATAAGCCATTAGGACTGGGGCAGAACCTGTGGTTCTCTAACTCCGGGGCACCCAGATGCCTGGAAACCTTGAAGAGGAGAAAGACTTCTTCTCCCCACAGCAGTCCTTGAGGACGGAGACAGTCCTTGCTTGTCCAAACTGTGTACTAATGGTAGATAAGGACACACGTGACTTACTCAAGAGGACCAGAAATTCAATGCCTTTTTCAGGAAGAGATGCCCAGGAAGGGAGCTTATCAGCTAAACCCTCAGGTCCCATTGAGTTACCTCATTAGCATGGAGAACTCTAGGCTCTATGCTGTGAGATCCATTATCATGGTCCTCTTATGGGGGGTGTCATGATTGTGTGCTCCAGAATAGGAATCTGGTTGGGAGCAGATTAAGATGCCTATCATTCTCAATTATGAGAACTGCTGGTTCCTTAATCTGCTTGACCTTAACAGTTTCTCTGTCTGGTGGCATGGTTCCCCTTGCTCCACACTTCTCCATCAAAGAGACCTGGTTATCCATCCCAGCATTTCTCTGCCCATGTGTCTGCCATTTCTTTGTTCCCTCATTGTCCCTAATCAGAGTTTTGGATCCCCAATCATGCAAGGACAAAGCAGTTGTGGTCTCTGGTAGATTGACGGCGTGAGGCTCACATCCAAGACTACTTGGGCGACACCAATTGGACTCAAAGTATTTGTAAGATAGAGAGAGCACACAGAATTGGGTGTATAAGAAAGGACGGATCTGGGGGGAGTTGGGAGGGTGAATATGATCACAATACATTTTATGAAATGTTCAAAGAATTAATAAAGTATCCTTAAACTTTTAACTTATGTTTGTTGATTTGTACATGTATGGGTGGTGGCTCACGAATGTCACAGTGTGTGTGGAGGACAGACTATGACCTGAGGGCATTGGTTCATTGGTTGCATCCTTTGGGTCCTAGGGATGGAATTCATGTCATCTGGCTGTTGGTGACGGCCTTTCCCATTGAGCCACCTCACAGGCCTGCGAGGACCTAGTACTGAACACTAGCCTGCCTCTTATTCTGGGCCCTTGGGACTCATCTTTAATTTTCAACACTGGCTGATTTCAAGCAGGCTTCCTGCAAGTTCACCTCTTATCACTGACAGCAACAAACAATTAATGGCATTACTTAAATGTCTCACTGCCTGAAATAACGACCTCTTCCAATTACAAAGTAACAAAAGCCGAGCCCAGCCTCTGTTCCTTTCACTGGCTGCAACATCTTGACATCTGCCTCCCTCTTTTGCTTTGCCTGAGACAGAGTTTATCTCAAATGCAGTAGGTCATCCGTTTCTATTGGGGACGTATTATTTATGACTTCAAGGACACTTTAGACTGGTGCTTTGCAGACGCTGGCATTCTCAAAACTACCATTCTTCAGGATCCCCAGAGTCTACACAGCCTTTGGACTCTGGTCATGTGGACATAGCTCTAGGATGTAATCATCCAAATATTTACGTACACTCTTATCACATCAGAATTCCCTACAAAATTACTCTAGCTCGGTACCCCATCTTTGCTTCTTATTTGGTTTTGGTTTTGGTTTTGGTTTTGAGGCAGGGTTGCTCTGTGTAGCCCCGACTGTCCTGGAACTCACTCTGTAGACCAGGCTGGCCTTGAACTCAGACATCTGCCTGCCTCTGTCTCCCAAGTGCTGGGATTAAAGTTATGTACCACCTCTGCTTGGACCAACCTTTTCTTTTTTAAACTCCAATTAGCATATGTTCATAGGTGCTTAAACTAAGGGAGCAGAGAGGTCACAGGGTATCTTCCAAGCCTCCCTTCCAGCAGAATATCTTTGAGAATTTTATAAAGTTGGTATTTTTTTTAATTAAAGTTCAGAAGGATGGTTTGTGACCATGAAATCAACATTGTGTGTTCGTATGCACATGTATGGGAGTCTACATGCATGATTTTTAAAAAAGCAAACAACAAAAATATTCAACCAAGATCTTATTAATTAGCCCACCCAGCCTCAAAGTTGCTATTCATTGGCCTCTGCCCCTGGGTTCTGCGACTGGAAGTATGAACTACATACCTGACATGAAGCTGGACTCTACGGCACTTTTCTGGTTTCAGAGGATCAGCCCGGTTTCTGAAACATTTGCAAGCCAGGCTCCTTGATGCCATCTTTGAGAGGCCATTGTGAGACCTCCCTCCGGTGGCATCTACCATGACAGTGTCCACTGACTGCTCACAATTGTGTTTTAGAGCCAAGCTCTCCTTTTCTCCATGACTTCTGAAACACTCAAAGACACTTAGTGTGTTCTTTCCTGGGATGTTTCTTCAGTTTCAAGATCCTTCATCAGATCGTCTTTCTCCGAACATGTGTAGATTGGATTTTCATTTTCACAATGTCTTTTTTAAAAGATTTATTTATTTATTTATTTATTTATTTATTTATTTATTTATTTATTTAATGTATGTGAGTACACTGCCGCTATCTTCAGACACACCAGAAGAGGGGCACAGATCTTTTACAGAGGGTTGTGAGCCACCATGTGGTTGCTGGGATTTGAACTCAGGACCTCTGGAAGAGCAGTCAGTGCCATCTCTCCAGCCCCCTCACAATGTCTTTTGATGTACAAAGCTTTTAAATGATCATACAAGTGTTTATTCATAGTTTTCCTTTCCCCAGTGCCATATGCTAGGTTCACAATCCCAGCACTCAGAGGCAGAGATGGGAGTGGGGGCTGTTGTTTGGGACCAGTCTGGGCTATACATCTGGGCCCTGCCTAGGGACTGGGGCTGTTCATGCTTACTATGCATGAGAGCCTGGGCTCAATGTCCAGCACTACACACACGTACATGGCAAGACTGAGAGTTCCTACATAATTCCCACCACATGCATGGCCTCTCATGCTGCTGACATCCCACAGCAAACCAGTGCATTTGCTACATAGGCTAAGCCTAGTTTAACACATAGGCAGCCAGGGCCCAGTTTACTCTGGGATTCCATCTTGATTTCTATGAGTCCCATGGGGTTTAACATCATCCACCGCTCTAGTCCCAGACATACAGCTTCACTGCTATACATGGCTGTGTTCTGCCTACGAATCCCCTTTCACCTTCCTGTCATCCATTGAGCTTCCTCTTTCAGGATATCTTCTGCTTGGAACCCCACTTCTGCTAGTGTGGCTGGCTTTTGTAGTAGTGTTCAAGCTTGCTCCGTGTGTCTTGTAGCTTGGCAGCTCCCTCTCTTTAGCCTCGACTAATAATCCACTGTTGGGGTGTACCACACATAATCACCCTCTCATCACTTACTTACCTGTCAGTGCAGTGCTTTTGGAACTGGGGTTTTGGATCTCTGAGCTGAGCACGAATTCCTGAGGCCTCAGGAGTTTAGAATTTTGCCTGGAGGGACAGCTTGGTGGGTAAGTGTCTGTTCTGCAAGAATGAGGACTGGACTTTAAGTCCCTGGACGCATGTGAGAGCCATCCTGATACAGGCCTCAAATCCCAGTGCTGAAGAAGTGGGGATAGTTAGGCCCACCAAGCTCACTGACTTCAGCTGAGTTAGTGAACCCCAGGTTCCAGGGAGAGGCCTGGTCTCAAAATAATGAGGTTCATTGGCCAACAAAATGGCTTACCAGTCAAGGTGCTCACTGCCAAACCTGATAACCCGAGTTTAATCCCCAGAACCCATATACTAGGAAGAGAGAACTCCCTCTGCTCGTCTTCTGACCTCTACACAGGTTCCGTGGCACATACTCATGTGCAAATACATACACATACGGTCATACCATATACGTACACACAAAGAGACACTTAGTAAATAAAGGTTCAAAAAGTACATTGGTGGAGTGACTGGGGAAAACATTCAACCTTGATCTCTGACCTCCGCATGCACATACACACTTGCACAATCACACATACAGAGTTAAAGTCTTTTAAAGGGATTTTTAGAATAAAGAGCATCATAGCAGATAATAGGTGCTCAATAAATGTGTCAATTAGTGACAAAATTATGCTAATGAAAGAGAAGCTAATAATCCAGTAAAGTCAGCTGGGCGAGATCTGTCCCTGTTGGATTATCATAGACAGGACCATCTTGTCAACTGGGTCTGCTAGCCAAGCTGCCTTCAGCATGTAGGACAGAGCCATGCTTCCTAGGTAGCTACCTGGGCTGTGCCCTGGGCCATGGGCTGCCCACTGCTGTGCCCTGATAATCTCTCACAGCCCTGCTTTGAGCGTGGACCAGTTTGTCATTCCCAGAACCACTCCCTTGCTCTGGAAGGTTGCAAAGATTTACATGGTCCCCCAGGTGCCTCTGTGAGGTTCTTCTTCCCTGGGCTGTAATTCATGGGGTCTAGAAACATTTAGAGCTGCATGGGGCACCCTAGCTACTGCCACATCTGCCGTCAGCTTCAGTTCCTTCTCAGCTTGTGTTCTGCTGTCAGTGTTCAACAGGTCTCTGCCAGATGGCCAGGGCAGGGGGAAATCTCACCCAGCCAGGCAGCACCATCACCCACCCCCAACCTCTGCCTTTATTGGGTCATCGTCTCTTGTTCCAAGCAGGACTTTCCAGGTCTGTGTGTGTGCGATGTTAGCTCTGCTCAGGCTGGTCCCCAGCTGCCTATGAGTAAAAGTGTTCTCTGTGGACAGAAGTGGGTTCCGGGTACTTTTTTGTGTTCATCAAGATTGTGCCTTTTTTTGTAATTTCAGACATTCATGTTCTTGGGCCCTCTAGTTTTGGAGCCTAATTTCCTGAAACGTTTGTTTGTGTGTGTGTGTGTGTGTGTGTGTGTGTGTGTTTCCAGTCTTGCCTATATATTAGGATGATTAAGGTAGCCACATTGGTGGGGAAGGGTTCCACAAATAACAATAGAAAGAAAGAGAGAAAAAAGAAAGAAAGAAAGAAAGAAAGAAAGAAAGGAGAGAGGGAGGGAGGGAAGAGGGGGAGGAAGAGGAGAGAGAGAGAGAGAGAGAGAGAGAGAGAGGATATCATAAAAATCAAAAGCTTCTCCTTCCCTCCCCTCTCCTCTTCCCCCTCTCCCTCCCTCTCTGCTCCTCCTATCCCTGTATATCTCCTGTTCTTGGTCCTCCTGCTTAATGGTGGTGGTGGGGTCAAAGCCAGGTCACATGCACGGTTAAGTCTGTGCTCTACACTGGAGCCACTTACAGCTAAAGTTACAGACTTCTGCTCATCAAAGGCCACTCACAGAAAGTTATTTGCTCCGTCCCTATCTGAGAGGGGACTCACAGCCAGTGCATCTTAGCAACCCACAGGGCTCAGTAATAAAGTGACAGTTAGCCTAGCTAACAAATTCACCACGAAACTTGGCTAAGCACTGCGCAAGGGAAATGCCGGCCGATGAATACATGAAAAGTGGGTTTTTTGGTTTTGTCTTTGTTTGTTTGTTTTCTCTCAGCCCTGGCTGTCCTGGAACTCTCTCTGTAGACCGGGCTAGCCTCGAACTCACAGAGACTCACCTGCTGCTGCCTCCAGAGTGCTGGGGTTAAAGGTGTGCTCCGTACTGCCCCGGTGTGAGAAGGTGCTTTAATAATCGTACTTAAAAAGGAAACTGAAGTGGAAACCAAAGTGAGGTCCCTGCCAAAGTGGCCCAAGACAAGATGGCCAGCACTGACAGTGACAGTGACAGAGACTCGGGCTCCAGACAGCAGCAGGGAATGGCACTGACTGCTTTAGAAACTGGCCTGAGAACTTCTCATGACGCGAGACGCGTACCCACCAATGATCAAAACACAGTTCCAGGTTTTTACCCAAGAGAAATGAGAACAGACACCTGCCAGAAGATCCAACAGCTTTAGCAATAACCCAAGGCAGAAGCAATTCAAATGTCCCTCGGTTAGAAACTAGATACTCAAATTGTGCTGTCGTCATACCATAAACAGTTTCACAATACGGAAAGAGGGAGCCGTGCACTCTGACAGCTTGAGTGGCCCTGAAAATATGATGCTGTGTTAAGAAGACCACGCACAGGAATTACCTACTTTGTGCTTCATTCATATCACGTTATAGATAGGCGAGCTTAAAACATGGAGAAAGGAACCAGGCAACACAGTGCTTCTAAGGTAGCAACTTCCGAGCGGTCGGCAATCTCAGGAGAGAACTTTCCAGAACCATGGATCTCTCCCCTCTTCGTTGTGGTGTGGATTACAAACTATACGTGCTCATCAAGGATAGTTTTTTAAAGTGGGTCAGTAAAGACTGCACATTTAAACTCCATGCATTCAATGTATATGAATTCTTTTTTTTTTTTCTTTAAAGTTTATTCAACACAACATAATCTCCAACTTCACTGAGGCGGCTGACCACGGGATCGTAAAACCCCTCTAAACTGGAACTCCGTGGCTGAGCCAGCCCCAGCCCCTTTCTTGTCAGCTCCAGGGGCACAGCGCCCTTCTGTAGCTGTCTCTGTCTGTGGATTAGGCCGCTCACCCTCTGGAAGGTCTGCCGGTCTCTGCGCGAGGGGTGGCGGGCACGATCTCAGGTGCAGGTAATCAAGGATGGATGCCCTCATTTTTAAAGTGCAAACTGCTCCTTCAGTCTAGAAAGACTGCATGGCCTTTGACATGAAGGTTCCATGTCTTCGGGGTGTTTGGGCATGTGGACGTCTTTTTTGGCAACCATCACCCCTTCCTTAAAAAGGAGTTCATAGATGGCAATCCGGTTCTTCTTGGGCATCAACATCGCGGCGGCTGCAGGGTCCGAGGCGGAGGCTGGAAAGGAAGGGGCGTGCGCCTGTATATGAATTCTAAAGGAACAAGGAAGACCGAATTTGAAAAAGTTCTGCAGCTGGTGTTGCTGAACAGGAAGGGTTGTCTTTACCTTGAAGTTTGAAACACCCTGACCCTACCCACCACCACCTCATCGGCTCTGTCTGTCAGCATTCTGCCATTTGATCACTTAGTAGGAGAATTCCAGTTACCTGAGATGTCTCTCATTCCCAGCACAGCTACCAAACCTCTGTACTTCACGACAAAGCAGAAAAACACTGTGTCTTCTCTTCCAGCAAGGAGGGCCCTCTGCTCCTCCGGTGGGAGAGGAGGCCCAAGCACCATGAGGAAGCCTCAGCCTCTGTCCGGATCTGTCTGTTGGGCTAATGTTTCTGAGGGAAACACCTTCCGTGCACTTCCACTTCGTCATTCGTCTCTGCATGTCCTGGTTTTGATGCAGTCAAGTATGCTTTATTTTAAAATGAAATTCTTTTCATTAGACACACCGAGATCACAGGCATCGGATTCACCTAATAGTCCCCCTCAGGTCATATGATATAGACCTGCTGTGTTCTAGTGTTTATAGTATGATTTGAGTATCCATTTTCTAACTGGGGGACATTGGGATTTTTTAAAATTAAGACCTGATTTTAAAAGTAGCCATTTAGGTGGATGGGACTGCTCACACCTGTGATCTCAGCCTTTGGGAGGCTGAGGCAGGAGAATCACTGAGAGGTCAAGGCCAATCTGGGTTACAGGTTGAGTCCCAACATAGTCTGGGCCACTAAGACAAAAACAGACCAAAACAAATTCCCCACAGAAACAAGTGGTTAAATAAGAGAATAAATGCACAAGTAAATTAATAAATAAACACTATTTTTCCCACTCTAAACTCTCTCCTGCTAAGACTCAGAGGTATCTAGTAGAATGTTTAGCTATGAGGTGTCTGTGTTTTCAGACAGCATAGTGCCCATCTCCTAACCTTTATTTTACAGTCTACGGGAGATGCTAAGGTCCAATTTGCCGCCTGCTGCCCAGTGTACGTTATGGTGCAGACTCGTCGAAATCTGAAGTTCAACATTGAGGCATCGAGGTCATTCTGAAGTCAGGACAGAAATCAAGACAAAAGGGGCTTTTTACCTGTGAAGACTCCTGACCCCAGGCTCGAGGTCCTGTCCAGATTCAACCCTCCAGTCAGAATGTCAGAGAAAAGAGAGGCAGAGGCTGGGCCTACACGAAATCTGCACATGTACGGATGTGATTCTATAAGACCTTGGCTCTCTCTGATGAGAATTTACGCTCCTTCTTTTCTATTGGTTCAACTCTTCTCCCATTTCCCCCTCCCTCCCTACTTTGCTTCTTCTTCCTTTTCTCTTTAAAATGTCCACTATTAAACTATACGAACTTGTAATAAGCTGAGACAAAAATCTTCAGAGAATTACAAAGATTACCATCCAAGGATAGGAGAAATATACATGTTATTTAGAGTAAGTTTCATCATAATCAAAACATAATTTTATTACGGACAATTTTAAACACAGATCTATCTGACCAGTATAAAGAACCTTCATCCTCAACCTATACAGGTGTTCACACGTGCCCAGCCCTCTCCCTTTACCTGCAAACAATGCCAACAGTGTTATTCTTTCCTTCATAAACAACCCAAGAGCAATAGCTCTCTCTCTCTCTCTCTCTCTCTCTCTCTCTCTCTCTCTCTCTCTCTCTCTCTCTCTCTCATTTCCCTTTAAAATTACACTGGTGTCAAACCTATGAGTTTGTGGAGATTAAGCAAGCACTCGGTTTACTGAGCTGCTCTCCCACCCCTTCTAAGTAGTACCTTTAGGGAAAATTGTCCTTCCTTCCTTCCTTCCTTCCTTCCTTCCTTCCTTCCTTCCTCCCTTCCTCCCTTCCTCCCTTCCTTCCTTCCTTCCTTCCTTCCTTCCTTCCTTCTCTCTCCCTCCCTCCCTTCCTTCTTTAGTATATTAAGATAACTCCTAGCCAGTTGTGGTGGCAAACACCTGTAATCTCTGCATTTAAGAGGCTGAGGCAGGAGGATCTGGAATTCAAGGCTAAACTTGGCTATTTAGCAAGTTCAAGGATAGCCTGGGCTACTCAAGACCTTATTTCAAAAAACACAACAAACAACAAAGACATGGAAAAAAGAAAAGGAGAGAGGGGTGGAGGAGAGCCCGGAACATCACCCTCTCTCCTCTCTTCCTACTTTCTCTGGTCTGTTTTGTGGCAAGGTGACAGATGGGACTCAGTCCCACGTGCACACACTCTAGCCTGGAGCCACAGCACTAGACCAAGGTCTGTCTTTTTCTCTTTAGACACGATCGATCGATAGATCTTCATCATATATAACAAACACTCATTTGTTAACAATAATACATCTTGCAGTCTGTGCTCTGATTTCCTGTTTATCTCACAATTTCTTTGTTCCGTTGGTTTCTCCAAACAAAGATCCAAGTGACATCTGTGCACTGCCCTTGCTGGAAACGACTCTCACTTGCTCTCTGTCATCTCTAGGCTTCCCTGCTTTTATTTTTCCTTGCCATTTATCTGCTGAAGAAGCTGGGCTCTTTGAATCACACACACTACTCACTGGAGTGCGCCTCTTTCTTACCTGTAGTTCTGCTGATCGTCATGAGAACACTTGTTCCCAAACCGACAGCTTCTGCATCTGACATCTGATTGCACCGAGGAAGACCTGGCCCTAACCACTTCTGAGGCAACAGTACCACAGAAAGATTAACCCTCGTGCTGTACCGTCCAGTCCAGTCAGGTCACTTCAAACAAGCGGAACAGAAAACTGCCTGTCACCCTTAGCCTCACAGCGACCATGAATTAGAATATGCAGCCCCGCCCCCTCTGTGTTTGTGTTCAAGTGGGGCCAATAGGAGAGAACACAACCTAGAAGCCAGATGCTCTGATTTGGATTCCAAGCCTGAGTCTGTTAGGTACACACTTTTTCTCAGAATCTGTGTCTGATTCCTTACAGAAGAGGATAATGTCTCTTCCGCCAGGCTGCTGAGATGCACCTGCCAAGCACGGTGAATTCAATAACTGTTTCTTTCTTTTCTGGCTTAGGTTAAAAATGGGAATTTTTTTTAAAAAAAAAAATCATTCTCAGAACCACAGCTTGTTTAGATCCAAACACAAATGTGACATTTACCAGCGTCATAAACAAACAATGGCAAAGGTTTTCAAACACGCTCAAGAAAGGAGAAGGAATGTGGGAACAGGAAATACCAGGCTCTTTCTGGCCTTGTAATTAGGAAGTTCAAAAAAAATTCTTCCCAAAGCTAGCATCTTCTATTTCAGTTCGAAAACATGCTATGCTCTGGACTCCGTGACTTGAGAACACATTTCTCCTAGCAGAACACGAGTTCGCTGTAAAATGCCTCAGAAACATATGGATGAAATTTCCCTGAAGCCACTCTAGGGATTAGGGATTAGGAAAAGAGTGCTCGGCAGAACACATTTGGGGTTTCGCCAGGCCGAGACCGACTGAGAAAGTTAGGACACAAGGCAGATCTTCAACGCTGCCAAGTTTACTCACAAGGATTTATAATTAGAGTTCCTTTGAAAAGCACTGCCTCACAAGTGGCAGAAGACAAAAAAAGCCTTTGTTCTCAACATTTCAACGAGGTCGCTAGTCCCCAGATGGACCGTTATACCCTCTCAGCCGTCAGCGTTCCCAGAGCCACGGCATTGCCCATCCATGGTGAGTGCCTGGTGTTTCCGGTGAGGAGTCCCTCTGAATTCCCGGATGAGGGGAACAAATCTCATTGGGTATTACTGAGTTACAGTGGAGAACAGCTGTGGGACAACAAGCAACTTCCTTCTCCGATGTCAACGTCCTCCTCCCCATTTATCGTTATCTCCCACAACACTACCGTCTACGCATTTTTTTTCTCTATTACAATCAGCCCAGGGGAAGGTGGCTACGTGTAAGAATGTTGAGAATGGAGCGCTTTAAAACGTAGAAGGTTGCCAACACAAGATTTCAAGGGGACCGAGCTTTAGGGTTGGGCAGTTTCAAAACCCCAGGAATCTGGATGAAGGAAGTCTCCTAGCACCTGAGACGTCTATTGACGTCTGTCTTCTTGTCCATTCCCTAAACCAAGTTTTCCCAAAGCCGTGCACCAGTTTTTCTCTGATAATCATCAGAGGGTACCTGGTGCCAGGGCCTCTGCTCAGCTCCTGGGATACAGCAGTGGACGGAATAGATGTAGACCTTGCCTTGCCCAATGGAGCCGGGAAGATTGGCATGAAACCCATGGATGTGTAAATCCAAATTGTGATCCAAGCACCATGAAAAACAGGATTAGGCTGAAGGTCGGCCAAGCTGACTTGGAGACAGTGCAATGGTTTCTGGTCCAGAACATCTCCCCTCCAGTCTGGCTAGCCCCGTGTCCTCTAAGGAACACAGCCATTGGAGGCCTGCCTTAACAATGCCCCCTTTCCTGGCAGGGCATCAGAAACCTGGAGCACCAGTTACCCATTGGGTTTATCTAGCTGTTTCCCCAGAAAGCACGGGATGGCTGGAGAGAGGCTGGCTACACGGACCAGTGTGAGAAGCTTTACAGTTCAGGGTGCTGAGGAGTAACTTCAGGAAGGACACCTGACCCGGCGCAAAAGGTCCCAGAGAACAAGAAAAGGCCAGGCCAGTGTCTCTCCACTTCCTTCACTTTCACATTGTTAGTGACTTTTAATTCCTTTTCTCTGCCTTGCCCAGTTTACGACTCGGTCACATAGTAAATGTTACTAAATAGCACAGGAAATAGTAACTCGTGGCTAAGTCTTCATCCTGGGTCTTTCCCTTTCTGTTTCAAAGTGAGAAAAAAACTGAAACCAAAACAACCCATGGGGATGTTTCCCTGGTTGCTGTGTGGAAGTGATGCCGGCCTAGGAAGGGTATGCAGGCTTCTGACCTGGGAGAGAGGGAGGAGAGGAGGGAGGTAGTGGGAGGCTGGCTGCCTCGTCTGCTTAGAGAGTTAAGACTCCTGTGGGGCACTAGATGGCAACATTTCCCTAAATCTAAACACAGCAGAGGCAAGGCCCTGTGAGCAGGTCAACCCTACCCAGCTCCCAGTCCCAGCACATACAGTATGACACCCAAGGCTGTGGACCGAAGACTGAAGCTAAAGCAGAGGGAAAGAAGAGCCTAAGCGCTCATCACTGGAGTCCTGTTAATTGTCAGCAGCTAATGCTATGACACCATCACACTATCACACCATCACAATGATCGGCATCATCCCCGACACCATCACTGTTACACCATCACCACCGTCAATCACCACTATCGTTATCACTGTTGCCGTGATCACCACTACCACATCAGTACCATGGCCAACCCATCATCACCGCCACCATCACTTATTATTACCACTGCCATCCTACTACTGTTCCAGTCAGCAGCACAGACATCACCATTATCACCACCACTACCAACACCGCCACTATATCCACCACCAACCACAATTACCATCATCGACATTTTTATCACACCACCATAACACTCTCACCACCAAGTCTCTTGTGCTCTGTTCGTTTTTGTTTGTTTGTTTGTTTGTTTGTTTATACTTAAAGTGGGGGACCTCAGTGGTTAAGAACACATACCACTCTTGCAGAAGAGCCAAATTCAATTCCCAGAGCCCCCACACATCAGGCAGCTGACAGATGCCTATAACTTCAGTTACAGGTAATCTGATGCCCCTCTGGCCTCCTCCTTTTCCTCCAAGCACACACGCACATAAAATAAGTAACAATTAAAACAAAAATTGAAATTGTTTTTAAAAAATAAAGGGAACTTTGTTCAGAGAGAACCAATTAGAAATAAACACGTCCTTAGATTTTTGGTTTTAACCACTATAACTACGATTATATTGAAATGCTTCTGTCTGGTATACAAACTTTGGGGAATTGTTTTAATGAATCGATAACAATGGTTTCTCTTTGCAATGTTTGTTAGGTATTTAGTTGCATTTGTCTTTGTTAGGGTTTCTATTGCTCTGATGAAACACTATGACCAAAAGCCAGTAAAGGGGAAAAGGGTTTACTTGGCTTACACTTCTACATTTTAGTCCACCATTGAAGGAAGCCAGTACAGGAACTCAAACAGGATTGGAACCTGGAGGCAGGAGCTGAGACATAGGCCATGAAGGGGTGCTGCTTCCTGGCTTTCTCCTCATGACTTGTTCAGCCAGTTTTCTTACAGAACCCAGGACCACCAGCCCAGGAATGGGCCCTCCCATATCAATCACTAATTAGTCACAGGAAGGATTGCCTACAGCCAGATCTTATGGAAGCATTTTCTCAGTTGAGGTTCTCCCATATCAGATAATGACGGTAGTTTGTGTCAAGTTGACATAAAACTAGCCAGTATCACAATATTTGAAAGCAGTATTCTGTGTGGACTGAAACACCTCTCTGGAATTGTGTTTGTAATAGCAATGTATTCAGCACAATGTCTGCTTAGCAACCATGTCTACTTCCTAATTCCTATACCTTCCGCTAGTTACCTGAGGAGGTAGACCAGCTGACCCATGGAGAGGAGCGTGCAAGCATAGCAGTTGACACAGACAAATATTTGCTAAACTTCCACTTTAATTGGATTGATCGGGTAAAGTGTTTCTTGTGGATCAGAAGTCAAACTTAAGCAAAAGAGTAGCAATGAGGGTGGTGGTGACAATGCCAAGGGAGAATTACTGGCAGAAGTTGATTGATGGCTGCCTATCTTAGACTGCCTTTTTCTCCTCTTAAAGCTATATGCTCCACAGCTGCCACTTGACAGAAGTAGATTTTTCAACCACACTTCTATTCATGCATCCAAACCAACAAACCGATTTCCAGCGTTTCTCAATGCATTCTCAGTCTCTAGGGAGACGGTAGTAAGCATCTGTCCTAACGATACTTACACACTGGTAAAGAAGAAAAGTGGATGAAGAATTACTAAGTATAATCCAGGTTTGATACATGCCAGCACAAAAGTGAAGCAGGATTCAGACCCAGTGAGAGGTAACACTGAGCATGTGTTTGGTGTGTATGTGTTTATGTATATGCATGCGTGCGTGCGTGTGTGAGTGTGTGTGTGTGTGTGTGTGTGTGTGTGCATGTGTATCCTTTCATTAGATTATTCAGATTCACCAACAGAGGCTACTTGAAAAAGATTTGAACACAGAGAGCTTACTAAAAAGAGGTGGTGAGTCACATGAGTGTCCTAGAACTAAGATACATACATCACCACTATGGACTGACCAGTCTGGTGAGAGTAGAACCCAGGCTTCCTGCAGCTGAGCACCTATGTACTAGTGAGCTACATGCCTGCTTTGCTTGGTTTCTTTCTGATTGGCCCTAGTTACACAGAGAAGGTTTGAGGTGACAAAGTGCTAGGTTTGAATGGATGTGCCCTTCCAAAGTCCAAATGGGAAACTGAACCTCCAGGTGGCAGTGCTTAAATTAGAGGAATCGTCCTGATCAGAATTAATGCCCTGATAAAGGAGACTTCTGAAAGCTGTCTGTGCCTTCCTTCTGTCCCTTCAGCCTTTCGAGGCTACAGAAATGTCACACTCTCAAAAGCAGGATGACCCTCACTAGATACCGAGTCTCCCAGGGCCTTGGTCTCGCTTGGCGTGCACAGCCAGTTCTCTGAGGGCAGGTACTGAGGCAGAATTTCAGGTTTTCTTTTTAAGTTTATCAAACCCTGTGATTGGAAGGGGAAAGAAACATTATCGGAAACGAACGCAAATGGCACGAAAGCAGTTAATATGCATGGCCAGCTGGCTCCACTAAAAACTTGCTAAAAATAATTGCTACTCCATAGAGATGATCAGCAGACCTCTCTCGTGCTCACTGTATGCTTTTTTTCCCTTGCTAGGGTACCCAGAGCGTCGTACAGCTCGTAGCTCGTTTTCTTATTAACGGAGCTTTAAAATCTATAAACTGAAGGTTATTCTTAATGGTAAATAATTGATACATTTGAATCTGCTCTTGCTGGAAGTATTTAAGTTCAATGAAATTTAAGGCAAACTTGAGAGGAAGGGAAGGCATTGATAATGGGCAGAGGAAAGAGTGAATTATTACACACAACTGACAAAGGCCTCAGTCAAGGCAATGCTGAGGGGAACTTTGCCCTTTAGGTGAGATTGCATGGGGTAAACATGGATGGCTCTTTATCCTTCACCTGGTTCAGTCTCTGGATAAAGGCTATGGCCAAGTGACTCCCTTCAGAAGATACAATGGATGAGGCCCTGTCCATGCACAGGGCCCACTGGGTTAGAGAACACAAAGTAACCGCGGTGAGAGGTGTGATATGAATAAATGAGGCTGTGGCTTGGGAGGCCAAGTCCCTTAGAAGCTATAGATGGGCAAGGTCTGAATGGAATCACATCCTGGCTTCTTTACTGACAGCACAGCATCTTTGAGAAAACTCTTCTAAGTCTGCGTGTGTGTTTGTATGCATGCATATGTGTACATGTACTTACAGGTACAAAGATACACATTAAGTATTAAGACAATCCCAGAGCTGTTGATAAAGCTACAGGATTAGAAGTGATGGTCGAATGATTTATACAATGTTCCTAAATAAATAAAACCAGGGTATCAACTTCACCAATCTGACCCCTCCAACGCTACTCTCTGCCCCAGCTCACAGCCAGGCTGCAGTATGAAGCCATCAGGATCCGAGCTGTGACAGCAAGGCTGTCCTCCAGCTCAAGGACGCAGAGGGCTCAATCTGTTCTTAGCGCTTCCTTTCACACTTGCTTGCTTCGTTTAGGATTTCCCAGGGACATGAGTCTGTCAACAGATCTCTCGGCAGCACATTCTTAAGAAGACATGACAAAGAAATCAATAGCCCTGCTGGAGCTGCCAACTACTGCCCAGGGCAGAGGCAGGACAGCTTTGCCCAGGCCTGGTGAGGGGCTCTGAGTTTCCAGAGTCTTTTCCTCTGCCTGTCTTTCCCAGGGCAGAGCCTTGGTCTTCAGTCGGAAGGAAATGCAGTGAACACACCACAGGCAGGGGATGTGACCAGATGGACAACATCAGAAATGCATACCGAAAGAAGACCACGGCTCATCGTCAAGGCCCCATGTAAGGGGTAGGAAAGGGTAGGAAGATCCGAGTAATAAGCTAGGCTTCCCTGACTCCCCTCATTCCTCCCCTGTCAAGTTCACGTGCTTAGAGGACTCATGGCATCAGTGAATAATGACATGTGAGCTTGCGTACCCTCCCGAGAGCCTACCGGGGAAGCGTCTAGAACCGAAGCCCAGAATACAAATGTCCTCGTTTCAGTTTCCCTCCCTCTCACCACCTGGCAAGAATTCTTCAGGCCAACGGTCCCTCCCTGGCCTTGTGCTGGCCTGAACCCTGAGTGTGAACACCAACAGTGCTTCCAAGGCCACCTTGCTCAGCTCCCACTTTTGTTTACCTCACAGACCTCTGATTGCCCCGGGGACGGCCAGTCATTTGTCATTTTCAGCCACCTCACATTCCGAAGACACTGGGCTCTTAGCTATGCCCCCTCCCTTCCACCCCACACTCTCCTGTCCTGCCTGACTCCTTTTACTCATCACCCACCTGAGGCTCCACCAGTGGACCCTCACTCCTGAGCACCCGAGGGAAATGCAGATTTACCTGTAGGAGCTCTGAAGCAAGGGAAAGCAGCTGGAGTGGGAACCCCATACTTGGGCCCAGTAACAAAGAGTAATTGATTTCGACTTACCTGAGCTACTGGACAGCCTTGCTGTCACAGCTCGGACCCAAGCTCCTTTAGAACAGGTGGGTCAGGAAAATGACCCCTGGCTGTGTTTGTTTTTCACAGGAGATACAAAGCTAGCCCAGAGGAGACCTTGTGTGTTGATGGCTTCTGGAGGCAAGAGAGCCAGAAAATGGCCAGCATACAAGGCTGAGTATCTCACGGATACTAAGGGTCATACTGTCACCTAGAACTGGCTTGAGCCAATTCCTCCTAGGCTGAGGGCCATCCACACTCCTGCTGCTCTAAGCTTAGCCTGACTTCTTTCAAGGATTCTGGGATGCTACAGAGCCAAGGAAGAGGGAAGGAGTCTCGTAGAGGATAAGTCTAGGGGCTTCCAGGTACCAACCTCACCAGTGAGCTCCCCACAAACGAGAGGGCACCAGGCTCTAACCAGCCATCTCTCTCTGGAGTCACCTAGGAAGGGTTGGGTCAGCACCTACTTTTACCATCCTCTCCTTTCCTGAGGGCTCACTGGGCACCAGGGCTCTTTTCTCTCCCTAAACATTTGTCCCTTCTGTCCCATTTTACATCATGTTGGGTGGTTCACCAGCAAACGCTGAGTGGCCTGTTGTGGGAACTGTCCTTGAACTCAAAACACCATCGAGGCCAGGCCCCTTATTCTGAGATCCAGGAGTACCTGGACCCCAGAGACAACCCTCAACTCCTTCCTGAGGACAATGTCCCCCTTTCCACCCAAGCTGTGACCGACACCCCAACAAAACCTAACACAAGTCTGGTCAAGTGGATCCTTTAGGCTACAGTCCTTTTCACTTCAGCCCACACTGCTGGGAACTGGGCAGGGGTTGGAGCCTCAGAGAGCACAGAGTCCCTGGCACAGGCAGACTGAGAAGCCAGACTGCTTGTATCTAAAGCCACTGGCACTAGTCATGTTAGACAAGTTATTCCACGACTCTGTGCATCAGTTTCCCCATCTGTAAAATGGGCACTAACAGATAAAATTACTGCAACAGTCTCATACTGCCATTATGTGGATTAAACAGTCAGTCCGTAGTAAGCATGCACAGTGACTTGGGCGTGGAAAGCATCAAGTGGACGCCTGCTTTTATTCGCCATGGCTGAGGCACTGTTTCTATCAATGTGTGCCTGGTTTCATAGCATGGGAGACTATGTAAGGCATGAGTATAATTTATAGTTTATGTATAACGAATCCTCAGGTACTTCCAAGGGAGATTTAAAGTGAATGAATAAAGACAGAACCAGGAAAATCATCAGTTAGCCTTGTTTGTAGTTCTTTTGAAATGATCATGAATTTTAATGCTAAGGGAAAGCTGCCTTTTTCTTGTGTTTATTTCCACTTACAGTCAAAAGGCCTAAGCTTTAAACAGGGAGATCTTGACTGTTCTGGTCTTGGTAACTCTATGTAGCCTGCAATCGCTGTTTGGAACATCTGTCACACAGAGAACTTACACAAAGGATTCTTTGGTCCCCCCCATCAGTTCTTCAATGGATACACACTGTTTCCCCACTTTGTTCAGATGGGGAACAGTTAAGCAATCTGCTTTGAGTCACAAAGCAAGTGCTGGGAGGAGAAAGGTCAAGGACAGACCCAACTACAAAGCATATGCTTCCTGCTCTCCCTGCACCAACCTTGGGACCTTCTCCACTTCTTCAGAGAACAAGGAGATCAACTGGAAGCTTGTGGCTCTTCGCGTCTGGGCAGGAAGGCAGGCTCTTTGCTGGGTTACTAAGACTCTAACCCACTTATCATGCTGTTTAAGCTGTGGGCTTTGTATCAATTTTTAACAAGCCACAGAGACTGTAAACAATGAAGCCGAGCTTAATTCAAACCCTAAGCGATGATGTTTGACAAAGGAATGTAAATACCGGGCTGACGCATGGCTCGTGATTGGTGGCTCATTTGTTAATGTCTTCACTGCCTTGGGCTCCATCTGGGCCCAGCTGGGTGGCTACACAGCTCTGGGGGCTAGCATTCCTCATTCACTTAACAAGGTAACACTGCTGACACACAGGGCTCCACACACAAACAAGACATACGTGAGTGAACCCATGAACCCGGCCTTCACTGTGTTCAGTGGGGTGACTGAAAACAAGGTACTCCACAAAGCGAGCTGTGGCAAGAATCTAGAGTGGAGAGTAGAGGGAAGAAGGAGACTGTACCTGAGAGTGTTCAGGAGTGGGAAGGAAGGCTAGTCTGAAGAAGGGGAAGATAAAGAGGAGTCACAAGGACCTGTGTGTGTGTGTGTGTGTGTGTGTGTGTGTGTGTGTGTGTGTGTGTGTGTGTGTGTGTGTGTGTGTGTGTGTGTGTGTGTGTGTGTATGTGTGTGTGTGTGTGTGTGTGTGTGTGTGTGTGTGTGTGTGTGTGTGTGTGTGTGTGTGTGTGTGTGTGTGTGTGTGTGTGTGTGTGTGTGTGTGGTATATGGTGTGTGTGTAGTTGTGTGTGTGTGAGTGTGTATGTGTGTGTGTGGTATATGGTGTGTGTGTGTGTGTGTGTGTGTGGGTGTGTGGTGGGTGTGTGTATGTGTGGGGTGTGTGTGTGTGTGTGTATATGTGTGTGTGTGTGTGTGTGTGTGTGTGTGTGTGTGGTGTGTGTGTGGTGTGTGTGTGGTATATGGTGTGTGTGTGTGTGTGGTGTGTGTGTGTGTGTGTGTGTGTGTTAAGGAGAGGAAGGAGAGAAAGAATGAAGATGGCCCAGACCATGGGACAGTGATTCAAAGGGACTAGGAAGATCTTAGAATTTTTTAAAAGATTACAAGTCGTAGGGGCAGGAGGAGGGTGTTTGGAGTAGATGCAAAATGTAGACTATGAGAAAATAATCAGTGTAACAAAATATAATACTTGACAAGTGATAAACAGAGAGAGAAGCTGCCCATGGGAATTGAGAAGTCATCCCAAGCGTGTGGAGGAATAGGAGCCCTCATACATTGTAATAGCAATGTAAACGGTGCTGCTTGGCCCTGTCAGCATTACGAGACAAATGTGCTCTGCTAACAGGCATGGATTCTCCACACACACCAAGTCCCCCCACATCATCCATGTGTGCCCTAAGTCATTGAAATGTCTCCTACCTGCGTGTTTGATTGCCGAATCTCCAACTGTTAGCACTGTTTTTAGAGGCTGTGAGTATTTGGGACCTGGGGCATAGCTAGCAGACTAGGGTGAGGAGGTGAAAATTGAGGTTTATGAAGCCAACTCTGCTTCCTGCCTGAACTCTCTCCTTCCCTGTCAGCTGCTGAGATGTAAGGAAATCGTGCTGCCACGTCCTGTTGCTCTAGACCAAGACGGCTCCAGCCATCATGCCTTCCCGTCAGTGAACCATGAGCCAAGTAAAATTCCCCTCCTTTAAGATGTCCTTGTCAGGGTGATTTTTATAAAAGTACTCAATGTGGCTTCTCTGGTGGGCTAGGCTGTATCTCCTAAAAAGAGACATTAACATCCTAACCCTCCTTAAAATATGACTATAATAGTTTGGGGCCTTCAGATAAATAGAACAAACAGAAGATTAAGTGTCCAGATAGACAGATACATAGCTATCCAGGTATAAAAGAAGAGATATAAAGATAGATGGAAGGGTAGATAGAGGTTGATTGATGACAGACAGATAGATATAAAGGCTATATAGAGATGGATACACAGAAATGATATATAAGTAGGCAGCTTGATACATGAAAGGAAAGAAGATAGATATCTAGATGGATGGATGGATGATGGATGGTTAAGTAGGTAGATGATGGATAGATAGATAGATAGATAGTTTTAAGAAACCATTGGCAGATAGACAGACAGACAGATGATAGACAATTTTAAGAAACTAGCCAGTGGCTTTGAAGTTTGTGGGGTGGCTAGTGGTCTGGAGACCAGTGGAGAGCCGCTGTTTTAGTTCACATTTAAAGGCATCCATCCTCTGGTACAATTCTTTCTTGTTTGAGAAAGAATTATAGTTGAGACTTTAAATGCAGGATTTAGAGGAAACACATAAACAGAGGGCTGTTGAGAATCTAATACTTGAGTCAAAACTTAATTTTTAAAGTGGCCACTAACCATAGAACCATATATACATATACAAAGAATCTCATATTAAATGATATTATGCTTCTGAAAAGATGTGTCGCTCATACTTTTTATGAGCTGTGATGGTTTGTATATGCTTGACCCAGGGAGTGGTACTGTTGGGAGGTGTGGCCTTGTTAGACTAAGTGTGGCCTTGTGGGTGTGGGCCTTAAGACCCTCACACTAACTGCCTAGAAGTCAGTCTTCCACTAGCAGCCTTCAGTGAAGAAGGAGAACTCTCAGCTCTTCCTGCACCATGCCTGCCTGGATGCCCCCACCTTGATGATAAAGGACTGAATCTCTGAACCTGTAAGGCAGCCCCAATTAAATGTTACAAGAGTTGCCTTGGTCATGGTGTCTGTTCACACCAGTAAAACCCTAACGAAGACATGAGCTTAAGTTATTTTAATCACACAAAGGAAGGACTACAGTTACTTTTTTTAATTTTTATTAAGTTAGTGCTTTGACAATTTTCTATATGTATCTATCTAATTCATTCTAATTGCTTTCTACTTCTACCCTTCCTTATCTTCCTCCCACCTGTAACAATATTCTTTCCTTCCTACCTGACCCTTTCAAAGATTTATGACCTTTGGTTTAATTTTGTGACCTTTTCAGTTCAATATGCATGACCTCTGGACTGAGACTTGTTTATTGGTTTGGTGGGGTCACCAATGGCTACAGCATAGAATTGAATGTAGGCTTTGATTTTTCAAATCCTACCTTTAGTAAGGATTCTTAAATGCCCTCACCTCCCTTCTAGTCCACCACCTACTAGAGGTAATGCAAAGGAACGGTTATTAGGATATGGGGGAGGTGAACCTGTTTAGAAATGCTTCTTTGGAGCAAATCCAGTCTGCCTTATCAGGATATTAGCAGTTCCGTTCACACTCAGCAGCAACAGATCAATCTACTCACAAACGCCATTCATGAACGACCAACAGTGGGTTGATCCAGAAGCCGGAGGCTCTTCTGTGTGCTGTTTAGAAGTTTGGGGCAATTTCAATCTCCAACCATCAGGATACCAGCAGTCCAGTTCTGGTAGTGTCACAATGCCAAACATGAATCAGCAACTATGGCACAAACCAGAACAAACATCCAGGCTTCCATTGAATCAGCACAAGTTGGTGGGAGCCAACCACCAGCATGGACATCAGGAAAAGTTCTCTTCTGTCTGTCTGTCTGACTGCCTGTCTATCTGTCTGTGTGTTAAAGATCAAATCTAGGGTCTCCTATATATTAGAAAGCAGTTTCATTTTTCCAAGGAAATGCAAATGGAAATGAGATATTTCTTTACCTAAAATATTTGATAATTGTAACAGTCCAGAGTAAGGTCTAGGGGTGCTTTCCAAGCTAATTCATGCCTTTAATAGGAACACTTTGATAGTATGTGTGATGGTTTGAATATGGTTGGCCCAGGGAGTGACATTATTAGGAGGTATGGCTTTGTTGGAGGAGGTGTGTCATTGTGGATATGGGATTTAAGACTCTTATCCTAGCTCCCTGGAAGTCAGACTTCTATCAGCCTTCAGATGAAGATGTAGAACTCAGCTCCTCCTGCACCAAGCCTGCCTGGATGCTGCCATGCTCTGCCTTGTTGGCAATGGACTGAACCTCTGAATCCCAATTAAATGTTGTCTGTATAAGAGTTGCCTTGGTCATGGCACCTGTTCATAGCAGTAAAACCTTAACTAAGCATGCATCAAAAAAGTTGAAGGCACATTTTCTTCTATTCAGAAATTTCATATTTAGAAATTTCATCTGCATACATATTCTCAAATGTTCATTATCTCGGATTACATATATTCAAGGATAGTTATTGCTGTATCATTTGTAACAGATAAAGGCTGGAAACAGTAAACGCCATAGGGACCTGTATACATGATATGGGACACTGCTATACAGTTTCCATCCTGTATTTTGAAAGATACAAAGTTCTGTTCTAGCTTTTTAAAAAACAAGCATCTCTAATGCATTGAGTATTAAAACATCTGTCAAAATCAGGGTTTCTGTTGCAATGATGAAACACAATGACCAGAAGCCTTGGCAAAGAAAGGGTTCGTTTGACTTCCATGTCCCTGTCATGATCACAGTCCATTATGAAGGAAGTCAGTGTAGGAACTCAAGCAGGGTAGGAACCTGAATGTAGGAACTGAAGCAGAGTCTGTGGAAGAATGCTGCTTACTGGCTTGCTCAGCCTACGTTCTTAAATAACCCTGGGCCACTTGCACAGGGATGGTACCACCCACAGTGGGCTAGGCCCTCCCATATCAACTATTAGTAAAGAAAGTGCCCCACAGACTTGTCTCCAGGCAATCTGAGGAAGTCACTTTTTCAATTGAGGTTGCCTCTTCCCAGATGTCCCAAGCTTGTATCAAGTTCTAAGCTTCCATAAATGTAATGGCTGTGCAAATGAGCGTGTGTTGGGTTCGTTCTAGGAGGACTACAAGTCCATAACAATGACTGCCTCCACAAGTCAGTAACAATGGCTGCCTCCACAAGTCAGTAACAATGGCTGCCTCCAAAGGAACAGGTGAAGACTTTCTTCCCGTTCATTCTTTTGAATACTTGGAATTTTATATTGTGTGCATATATTAGCTAGGGAAAAATAATTTATTTCTTAAAGATTACCGCCCCTAGAGGTAAGTTGATTGGCAGAGAATCACAAGCCTCTCCAGGTCTCTCTGCTGTCTTTTCCCTACCTTCAATGGCCTTTACTTTGCATTTCTCCTGCTTGCTTGGGCATCTGGAAGCTCTCTCTCTCTCTCTCTCTCTCTCTCTCTCTCTCTCTCTCTCTCTCTCTAATTTCCATCTTGATGTTTTGCTACCATTCAGTCATGCTGTCATAGCCTCTTGAACACTCACTGTAATTGAGGGCTTAGGATGGCTTCGTTTCTGGACTAGGTTTAAGGACCTTGGTGGGACACTAGTGTCACAATAGGGTTAGATCTAAATGTCCTCTATTAGCTGACTTTGTGACACTTAGTCTCCAGCTAGTTGTACTGTTCTGCATGCTGCAGAGTCTTTAGGAGGTGGGGCCTGGCAGAAGGAGCTAGGTTCCCGGGCCCAGGCTTTGAACCCCATCCCTGCTGCTGCTTCTGACCACTTTCCTTGTTTCCTGGTCTGCGCCATTGAACAAGTTTCCCTTGCATGCTCCCACAGAAGCTGAGATTTCCCCCTCCAAGTCTTCACTGTTTTAAAAGACTGAAATCACTCTGAAGAGGAACTGAAATAAACCATCTTTTTAAAGCATGTTTTTTCAGGTTTTTGTTTGCTTGTTTGTTTTGTTTTGTTTTGTTTTGTTTTTGCCACAGTGATTTGAAAGTAACTAATAATAGCCCTAGTACCCAGCTCAGTTGATTATATGCAGTGTGTTCTATGGCACGCTGATTGGATGGCTGGATGGGTGCATGGATACATGGATGCATGGATGGATGCATGGATGAATAGATGGATGCATGGATGCATGGATGGATGGGTGGATGGGTGGATGGATGAATAGATGGGTGAGTGGGTGG
The DNA here is from genome assembly GCF_011064425.1 of Rattus rattus. Classification (NCBI taxonomy): domain Eukaryota; kingdom Metazoa; phylum Chordata; class Mammalia; order Rodentia; family Muridae; genus Rattus; species Rattus rattus. Next base: position 46,444,451 of record NC_046160.1, on the reverse strand, counting down.
ATGGGTGGGTGGATGGGTGGGTGGATGGGTGGATGGATGGATGGATGGATGGATTGGAAGAGGAGTGCTTCCAGAGTGTTGTTGATTGGACTGGCCAAGGAATTTTTATCTTTTTCACTTTTACCTTATCATGTACAAAGCATGCACTGTAGATAATCAACTTTTATGGAATGAACAACTTTATGTCACAAAGAGGACAAAATAAGAAGTGATTAGCTGCTATAAAGATATTTGAAAAGGATGACAGAGGGGTTATGTATGTGGAGGCCCACAGCTCAGAACAGGGGATGCTATGCTAGCAAAGCACAATAGAGGCAGAGCTGCTCCGAAGCAAATTAGATATCTGTGCTCAAGATCGCTCCCTAGGCTGCCGTGTGACCTGACGCTCATGCTCCTGTTTCCTCAACAGAAACGCAAACACATTTCCCTGCAAAACCCTGTGTGTGAGTGCTCATGGCCGTTTTCAAGAAGTAGAAATAAACCAAATGACTTTCTGTGGACGGGTGAGCAATCTCAAAGTGGCTGAACAGACTAAATGTAGCTCATCCACATAGCAGAATAATATCATTTGGCAGGGAAAAAAAAGTTAAATACCAGACAGGCTACAAGCCGGGTAGCTCCAGAAGATATTATGCTAAGTGCAAGAAGCCAATCACAGAACCTTACATGCCATATGATCCCGTGTGAAATGTACAGAATCAGGAAGTCCATAGAGACCAGAATAGATAGATGGTTGCAGGTTTGGGGGATGGAAGAACCTGGAAGACAATGAGTATCTGCTGAGGGTGGTGGTGGTGGTGGTGGTGGTGGTGGTGGTGGTGGTGGTGGTGGAAGGTTTGTTTTTAAGGCAATGGAATATTTTAAGGTTGATTGTGATGATGGCTGTACACAATAAATGTAATAAAACCAGAGTGTTTTACAGTTGAACTGGGTGCATTATATTGTTTGTGAAATGTATCTTCATCAAACTGTTCTTAAAAAAACAAATGCAAATGACATGGGCTTCCTGGACCCAAGAGGCACAGCATTCTAGAAGCCCCTAGGTTCCCTGTGGTCAGTAGTACTGGGCTCTGGGAGGTGGTACTCAGTCTCCCCACTCTCCACACTGAGCCGGGCGGGGACCCTGCCAGGGTCTGTCCAGGGCATTGACTTCATAGAAGCCCCAGCTGCAGACCTCCAGGCTGGTATGGAAGGGAGCTGTTCTTGGGTTTGGAAGGGAGAAATACTTCTAATTCCACAAGACCTCTCACAGAATGCCCCTGCACTTATGCGTGGGGTGGGCTGAAGGAGAGAAAGATACAAAGCAGGAAACTACAAAGTGAATGATTAATTCCACAGTTGCTTGACACTAACTATGCATCTGATATGATGTTAAATGGGAAAAAATGTGGGGTGCAAAGAAACGCCAAGTTCCATGTGGGTTCTGGGAGTTGAACATGGATCTTCTGGAAGAGGAACCCTTGATCTTAACTGCTGAGTCATTTCTCCAGTTCCAGGGTTTCTGACACCCTCTCACAGACATACATGTAGGCAAAATACCAGCGAACAGAAAATAAAAATAAATTATGTGTATAAAAATAAAATAGATTAAAATTTCTAAAAAAAGAAAAGAAAAATGTCAGGCTCCTCTTGTCTGGAAATTTAGAGAGCCTGACTGAAGGCTGGTGTGTAAGTGCTGTTAGCTATGTGCCATGTGTAGGCTGGCCCCATTTGGGTGTGGTCCTGGGAGGACAGGGGATGCTAGAACAGCAAATCCCACATGTCCTGTCCTAGGGACTACATTACTGGAAGCCAGAGTTCTAGGCTAGGATAGGCACGTGGACTTTCACTTCCTGCCCTGACCTCATGGCCTCAAAACCGTTAAAGGGGCTGAAGAATTGAGCATTCACTGCACAACTTCAATGTCTCGTCTGTCTATTTCTTTCGAGTATATAGAGATTACAAGAGAAAAGTGTATTCCAAGTTCGAAGCCAACAAACATCAGAAGGCAAGGTCACTAACACACCAGACACTGGAGCTGCTCCCAAGGAAGTCTCTTGAAGTACTCCAAGGCCTGACCAGGCTGCTGAGCTAGCCTGGTCTTTGCAAAAGGCTCCCTCACCCCCAAAGTTATGGCCCAAGACTATGAGGTCCCTCACTCATCTTCCTGTGGGGATAGATGCTAGTGAGTGGAACAGCTTAGCATCCTGGAATCCAAACAAGAGATCAAAGTCCTGGGGCCCTTTGTAGACTCTGTGGCTTGTGAGAGGGTGGGCTGCTCCATCCGAACCTTTGCTTTTAGAAGGAGCAGCACGCACTGGTGTCAGCATCGACTCTGGGGCTGGAAACTGTTTACAAGAGAAAACAAGCACACATGCAACCCCTTCCAAATGTGGCCCCTAAGCACCAGGGAAGCTGGTTGGGGGACAATGAAATGGGGTCGACCCGAGCCCAGCGCAAACAGGACAACATTGAAACACTGTGTAGTCAGGCTGAAAATTAAACAGATGTGAGTTTCTTTAATTCAAAGCCTTAATTATTCTGACGTTTTCCATAACTTAATCCGAGTCATCTCTTCTGCTTTAATTATGCATAATGAAATGGATTATTTACAGTAACTAATATGACAGGGAAAACCGAGCAGTGAGAATTGGTAACTTGGCAACTGTTGTGTATTCCTCCTTTTATCCAGCCAGGGAATGCTGCGCACCTACTGTGTGTCCCTTGCCTGCCTTGCAGATGTCTCTCTGGGGTGAACAGTATGTTAGAAGATGCACGTGAGTTGTTTGCTTCACTTCCTGGTCTCATTCGATGTGCAATAATACTGGACAGCAGCTCTTACTTCCCCTGGCTGATGAGTAGCCGTAAGGATTCAGATCTGAAAGGTTAGGTGATTTACTTAAGGTCACACAGCAAAGCCTATTTTTTTCAACCCCTTTAGCTGCTTCAGACAGAAGCCTCTAGACTAGTATTCCAAATCTTTCTGCTTTATTCAGGAAAAGCTAGCTAAAGGGCAAAATGCTTTGTTATTTTAGCTGCAAAGTAAAGGCTCAGAATCATGTTTTGGTGACGCCAGCCTGAAGGTTTCCTGTAGAATGCACACCGGCTGTGAGGAGAAGCTGTCAGAAGCAAGCGCCTCAGGCTGGAGTGGAAAAGCAAGCATCTTGGAGGAGACTGGTGAGACGAGCCAGCCTTGCTGTCCTGGGTTTCTGAAGAGAGCACTGACTGTCAATGTCACCCATCTTTGAACGGGGGTTTTCCCCAGCTCAGGAGGAAGTGGGAGCGGCTCGCTGAATACTCTGAACTCTGAAATGCTTTGCTCCGCTCTCCTGGCTGCTTTCAACAAATTTGTTACATTGTTCTTCTTTCCTCTTTCCCTCCAGGTCCTCCTCTTTCACTTCTGGTTTTGGGGCTGTATCTTCCTCTGTCACTCATGCTAGCCCCACATTCAGTATGTAGTCCAGGCTGGCAATCTTCCTGTCTTTGCCTCCTGAGTGTGGGGATGGCAAATGTGAGGCTTGAATCTCCCCATCTTGTCCCTTAAAGCACCCTACTTTCTGGTCACCTGCAGTCAGTCATACCCGGCACCGTTCAAGCTCCTACAAACAGCATCTAAGCCTCCTCTCCATCCTCCCTTCCACTTCCAGACTCCGGTAGCTGGCATGGGGACTCTGAGCATTTCACATGGCTTCGACCACCTCCTCTGCCAGACAGGTTTTGAGGAAAGGCTGGGCAGAGAGAGAGGACACAGGGTCAGGCCACCTCTCTAATCTTTCTGCACAACCTTTCCCAAAACCTGGATAGCAAAGAAAGGATCAGAGTCTTCAATTATTCATAGCGTGTGCCATTCAAGCTCCTACAAATACCAATCTGAGTCTCATCTCCTGGCTGACCCAGTGTGCATGCAGTGGATGGCAATTACCTGGGATTCCCCCAGCCATTTCCATCCTGACCCAACCGGTTCCACATCCGGGGCTGCTGGGACATCCCTCCCCTACAGCAGGCTGGTATCCATTGCCGGGGAGTGGGTGGAGAAGATGGATGTTTCCACCCACCCAATTACTCTTCTCCCTGCTCCTCAGCCATCTTCCCTAAGTCTGCCATTACCCATTTTCTGAGTGAAGGTGGAGCCAAACTGTGATCATTCACTCATCTCTCTGTGTACCCTTGCACAGTGCTGCCACACCGTCTTAGAAATGTTGAAAATGATCACACCACTCCCTAGTGGACAGAAGCCTGACTCCAATATTCTCCAGCCATGGAGGGGCCACGGCAGCAGATGGCATCTGACATGGTTAATATCGTAGTCATTATCAAGCATGAAAAGAGCCCCCACCTCCAGGCATGTTTGTGAGGTAGTTTCTGAACGGGTTGATTGAGGTGGGGCGATCTACCTTAAATATGGGTGGCACCATTACACAGGCTGGGGTGGCAGACTAAATGTATGGGAGCGAGCCAGCTTAAACCAGCACGCATCCCCTGCTGCCTGACGGCAGATGCAGACAGCCCAACAGCTGCCTCCTGCTGTTCCAGCCATGGTGACTACTTAAAACGTGACATAAAAACCAGCGTCTTGTTCCTCTCCTTCCTTCTTTTCCATTGCCTTTGTCAGGTGTTTTATTACAGCAACAAACAGAGTAACCAATTTACAGAGTCAAAGGGCCACATCAGCCGTGTGTCTGCTTTACAGAGCCGTTTGGTCCCAGCTCTGAAACAGTGTCTTGAGGACAAGTTCCAGTGAGTTCCCAGTCTGAGCCTTCACTTCAGTTCAGGTCAGTAGGGACCCCTCCCTTGCAGCCCCTGTCTGGGCAAATGACAACAGGCTTGGTTACAGGGCGGTGATGACCACCATGTTCATGACAAGGACGTGCAGCTTTGACCAATTTCCTGTGTCACGTTTTGCCCTCTTCACTTCTCATGAGTTCTCTGTGGAAACTTGTGGATAAGGGTTTGGGGGACAGACCCTGGGGCTGACTAGGATGGGGTAGCTGGCCCATCGAGTAGCAGGGTATCACACGCGTAGGTCATCAAGGAATAGACAGCAGTGTTTAGAGTCTCCCTTAGTTACCATCAGAGCCTCTGTTTGGTTTCCTGCCTGGCAACAAAGTCAGGAGGGAAGGAATTGTGGCATCGAGAATGCATGTGGGCTAGAGTACTGGAGAAGATCCTCAGTGGCCATCTACACAAGGAGCAGTCCAGCATGCAGGGGGCAGTCATTGTCCTTGTCTCCTAGGGATCACCTCAGGTAGGCATCCTGTGCACTGTGAAGCCATGCCTGGCCTGATTGCTTTGCAGAACACCATTTTGTAAGTATTTCCCCAGAGAAGACGTGGCCGTTGTCAGGCTGCACTGATGTGAGGGCTTCTCTGCAATGGTGACTGAGAGGCGGCTACCCTGGGGAGGCTGCACCCTGGGGTCAGAGGTCCTGGAGCAAACATGCCTAAAGGACTATATTGTAGAGCCTAGGGTTGTACAGATCACACTCTGCTACGACTGACCTGTGCAAGGAGTCCCTCTGAGACCTAAGGCTGGGAAAGTGCTTCTTAGAGTCTAGCTGCATGCGGATGCCTAGTCAGTCCTTGTGGCAATTAGTCCATCTTAGAGGCATTGAACTTGGCAAGTCATCCTTCGCAGAAATAGATATAAAGGAGCAAATGCCAGTCCTTCTGATAAAAGACCCAAGATTCTACCTCCCTATACTCTCTCCTCACCTCCATTAAAGAGCTTCAGGAATGTTCCATGGTTTTCAAGAATGCCTTTGGACTGTTGAAATTAAGCTTTTTAAATGAAATGCTATATTTTGAATAGGTAATATATGCATAATATATTCAGTCTTGTTACTCTGCAGGTTAAATTAGGAGTAACTTACCTCCTTGAGGAGTTATATAGTAAAATACTTGGAGGCGCCTAGGAACATTGTGAAGGCAGAACTGGTGATTTATACCGTCCATTCCCCATAGTTCTAGATATTTGCTCAAATCCTCCTCTCTTTCCCTCAAAGATCGTTCAGTTTCCTTTATGTGGATATTTACGTTCAGATCTCATGGTTTGGGTGTATTTTCCTTTCTTTACTTTTATAAGTAAAATCTTTTTTTCCTCTTTTACCTTTTTGTTTACGGTCATACAATGTATGGAACCTGTTAAGTTACCTCAGCATTTCTAACAGTGTCTCCTTTCATTCACATGCACTCTCCAGGACTGAAAAGAACAAACACTGGTATTCCCCTGCACCAGTTGCTACATGAACAGTTTCGTTGTCTTATCTAGTGGCCAGGCCCGTCCTTCCTGACCACTTTTAACTAATAAGAAGAGTGCACAGTCCTGTTTCTCTACCCTGAGGCATGATGCTAGCTTTTGGCGTAAGGTAGAAATGTTTCCTACATTCAGGAGATGGCTTTATCTAGATGATTAGTTCTAAATCAAAATGGACTTTTAAATCAAAATGCTTTTTCAAGATCCATAAAAATAAATATTGGATTTTTCTTCCTTGATCTGCTAATAAAAAAAATAACTGATCTTCTGAATATTGGCCCTCCTTTGCCTGAGGCTTTAGCTGAAGAGGGAAGAAGTCTACAGAGTGAAACTGGGCTGTGAACAGGCCACACTCTCACTTGAAACATTTGAAAGTTCCCCCAGAAACATGAGCTTTTGCGCTATAATTGAGTTAAGAGGTGACATTTATTGTCACTAGGGGAAGAGTGAGGTTTGACGGATGCAGTTAGTGTCTTTCACTTGAATGCTGTCATTTGGAATGCTGTCGTCAGATGTGTGGAAGAAACAGATCACAGATTTACGAGTGCTTGCGTACTTGGGAGTTCCTATAGAAAATTGCGCCCCACCCTCTTCTAGCCTAACAGTCACTTTCACTTTGATGGACTTCTGTGAAATAGTTCCTTTTATCCCTCTCATCTTTTGTGAGTCTGAGAACTTAATTATAATGATTGCTCTAGAACCATAGAGGTCTGGGAGGTTCTGGGTGTGAGGGCAGACAATGTGCACCTGCCTTCAGCATGAATGACGGCATCCTCAAAGTAAGCAAAGCGACCTCCTCTCTTCTTTCCTTAGGTCTAAAGTCTCTTAAAGGCCCATGCCAGGCGCACCATCCCCCATGTCCTTCCCACTTGCTCTGGTTCATCATGAACCTTCTTCCCACTGCACCCTGGAATGGCCCTCGCCTCTATCCAAGCAGCTCAGTACTAGCCCCAAATGCTCGTCAACATGTCGTGAGCTCTGTATGTCATCTCTAATGTCCTCTCTTCAACTACAATGTCAGCCCAACATTGTCAAGTTTTCTCGTGCTCTGAGGGCCCTCGCTATCATGATAGCATCCAGGATGTATTTGGTTGGGTTGAACATCACCTTTTTTAGAGTCTGGTGCATATGTGTTTCACATTTACTGGTGAATTTCACCAAATGTAGAGCCTCAAATTTTCTGCCTACTTCATATCTGTATTTGACTCAGTCCTGCCCTCCCCGTCTCCTACCAAGATGAGGAAAAGTGAAAGTTTCTGTTTGGGAAGCGGTCATGTGACATTCTGACAATGACTGACAGAGGAAATCCCCAGAGAACAAAAATGAGACAGACTTTCGAATGTATCTATGGGAGGGAGTTGAGATCAAAGTCTCTGCATTCCAAAGGGCCAACTGTCTTTTTGCCAGCCAGAAAACAAAGGACCCCTCAGAGGACCCCAGAGTATTAAAAGCCTAGGTGTATGGAAGATGTCTACGTTTTTAGAAAGCCTCCAGGGAGCTGGATTTTGTGCCGCTCCATGGAAACACGACATGTCACAACACACATTGGATCACATTATGGAGTTAGTTCCCTCCTTCCTCCTTCATGTGGGTCCTAGAACATCAGGCTTCTGTGGCAAATGCTTTACCTGATGGGCGTCTCTGCAGCCCATGTGGCTTCATCTTAACACTCTCATCCTCATGGTTTGAAAGCTCAGGACGAGAGTCAATTTCCAGGAAGTCTTTCTGTGGTATATGCGACGCTCAAATAGATTGCAAAAGGTTTCTCTTCCTTTTTTAGAGCTGGCCTCAGAAGAACTTTCCTCCCCACTCTCCCCACAATCCCCATTGCCCACCTCTGTGGAATTAGGAAAAGACTAAAAGAAACCAGCTCTCCTCAGGGCAAGAGCAGGGTGAGGCTCCCAGACCAACACACCCCTTTCTTGCTAACTACAAGCTAATGTGGTGACCAGAATCAATACTGAGATCCGCTTCTTTTCCTCTGTGTCCTACTGGAGAATTATCATGAATTTGAGGTCATCCTGAGCTACATAGTGAGATCCAGGACAACCCGAACCGCAAAATGAGATCCCATCTCAAGAAAAACAGCATGTTGGGCCTTTTTCTCATCTGAAGAGGGTGTATCATGGAGCAGCCAGAAGGCTCCAACCACAGGCCAACCCCCAATTAGGACCTCCTGCCATGTATAAGTCAAAGAAATTCAGACTGTCTATATTGCCTAGTTGGTGGTATTCTGTTATTGCACCACAAAATAGTTCAAGATAGTATTTGTGCACGCATCAGTGGTTCATAATCCAAGAAAGTACGTTATGCCAGAGCCCTTAGAGAAAAAGTGTCAGTGGATCCTGCCTGGCCCTGGCTCTCTTGTTAAGATCACCAGCTCTGATGAGTCTCCCTAATGTTTTTGCTCTATAGTATTTTTTCCCTGAAACAAATTATAGATTTGTAGATTCTGTCATGAGGCTCCCGTGGGTGTTCCTTAGCAACAGAACCCTGACTAGCAGCCATTTGGATGGGTCCAGTGCCACAAGAGAGGTGACATTGAAGTCCCACAGAAGTCCAGCACAGTCACATGTTTAAGCAGCAGTGAAGCTGACGGGTTCCCACTTCAAATCTCTGCTTCAAAGCACTGACTTCCTCCCTACTCTTTGACTTAGGGAGAAAATGAAGGACTTCTTGTTTCTTTGTTTGTTGTTAGCGTATGTTAGGGGTTATTCCCCAGTATGCACATGGACATTAGAGAACTCACTCCACAAAGTTGTCCTCTGACACATGGATAAAGAAAGGCACACAAGAGGAACTAGCAGTCGACTCTCAGGTGAGGGTTGTTTTGTGTCTCAAAAGCAGGGCTGTAATTTAGAGAAGGCTGTCTGTTACCACTTAGTGTTGGGGGCCCGGAGTGGTCAGCTTTCTGCCAGTAACTGAAGCTAGGGAGGCCTCAAGTGTCTCAACACTGGCTCTCAGGAGGAGGCCCCAGAGGTTCATTCCTAGAAAGGCTGTGATTCAGGGGAGACAAGTGCTTCATGCACCAACATGTCACAGCCAGCTCTATGGCTGCTAATCCATTTTCAAGTGCTGTTTCTTTTTCCATGCGTTAGATGCCAGCAGTTCTAATTTGATTCTTAAAGCACACATGTAAGTCAAATTCCATTAAAGTCTCCTGCCTCCTCACCAGCCTCGCAAAGAACCTTCTAGAAGACCGGTCTTAAGATGGAAATGAAGTGTCTTAGGAAGGAGAGTTGACCTTGAGCTTCTGACCTCTCTGCTAGAGCTTGGCTGGTCACCTCTGGGTACATCGCTTTCAGCTGGGTGCCTTGAGACATCCCTCAATCTTACCTGTAGAATGAATGGGTTAATGCCCTAATGCACCATGTGAGCATGCAATGCCACTTAAGTTTTGCAATTGCTAGCACTGCCCCCACCTCTTTGTTGGCAGGGCATCTGGAGAATGGGGCATGTAGACTTTACAGTGGCTACTGGTATTGTCAGTATCTCCAGTGACTGCTTCCACGGTATTTTTTTTTCCTTCATTTCCACATCCTGGCACATGACCTTATCCTGAGAAGAGGTCACCAGAAGGATAGGACATCTCTTGCATGAATGTCACTAGGAAAGGGCATAGCTAAGGCGTGCCTACCTTTATCCGTAAACAGAATGAACACTTCCTGATCCAAACTGCTTGAGGTTACTGGATCTATTGACTTCTTCCCCAGTATCTCCCTTGCCATCATTCAAAGGCAAAGGACTGAGGATGCTGATCTTGGGGTCAGTGTGGATTAATCTCACACTCAGGTCTTCTCAAAGATACGACCAATGCAACAAAGTCAATGTGTCCATCCCAGTGACACTAGGGCTATCAGTGGCTAATGGAATAGAGTGTCACTAGCCTTTCAGTACCTTAAAGGAGATGCACCAAGGTCGGTGGGCCCAGCAGTCTCCCTACTGGGTGATGAGGCTGTGGAAACCCCAGTGAAGCTTATTCAGAGCTTCAGGCTCCCATCAAGCATACATCCTAGCAGAGTTCTTCGCATGTTAATAGGTGTGTAGTACTAGGGTCTGAACCTGGACCCTATGTATGATAGGAAAGCCCTCATCTCCTGTGCCCTGGGGCTCTTCAACCTCCTCCTTCTCAGGCTTCTACTAAGGTGCTAGGTGATTGGCTTGTAGCACTGTATCCAGCTTCTGGTCCAACTCTGTGTTTATATTTTTGCTGCTGTGGATAGCCATGTATTGATGGCCATGATGACATCTTTCCAATCTCTTCTTCCTCCACCCCATACCCTTCTTACTTTGTATCCTTACTTAGGTCCTGACTGCTTCTAGGGACACGAACCACTGGACTCAGTGGATACCCTAATTCAGTATGTACACCTGCAAAGGAGGTATTTCTATATAGGGTTTCATTGAATTTCTGTGGGACACGAATCTTTGGAGGATACGAGTTACCCCAGTCCACTCTAGTTAGCAAGACTGCAAAAGCAGGAGAGAATATGGCCTCTGCAGTGGCTAAATCTGGCATAGTATCATAGGTACCTTGCAATGGTCCCTAGTCTTTCCTGGGAGAAACATTTGGTCACTTTAATAAAATCCTCTGTTTCTAATGAAGTTCAAAGAAATCCACGTGCCCTCCTGACTCTCATTTTCTCCTCTGTGAAATGAGGATTAATCATGCAAGAAGTCCCAACTGATCATCTAAAGGATGGCCCGAAACAGCCTCCAACAACAGCCCATTCATTGTCTTGACATTGCTAATGGCTGAGGAGAAATCCCCCCAGGATTCTGGAGTTCTCTAGTCACTCACACTCGAGTCTCTGATGACCTCATGGATCCAACAGTGCCTCAAGAAGGAAAATAAACTTCCAGAATCTCCTGGGTCCCTGTAAGAGAGAGGATGCCATTAGCACGCTAAGGCCTTTGATTCTTTTCCTGTCACTTAACAAGGCAGGAGGGAGGAGGGCAGCAAGGAGGGGGTGAGCACTGGAGGCTTTGTTCTCCAGCGGCAGCAGATTTCATGCCTGTTTGGTCTGACTGTTTCCTTGACTCCCGGAAGACCCCATGTTTTCACTTCCACTGCTTAGTGAAAGCATTGAGTCTTGGGGAATGACCAGTCCCCTTTGTTGCCACAAAATGAAGTCATAGACCAGGCAATGAGCCTGTTTCCAGCCCATGGCTTTGTGTTCATGTCACCTCGCCTCTGTTTAAATCTCCAGGAGAAGCTCTACACCTGATCCACCTGCCTGCCACTAGCAGTGTGGCCGAGAATGCTCCACCTGCCACTTTGGTGCACACATTTTCTGTGAATTTATCAGTATCACTGTCACCTGTGATCCCAGGATTTCCCATGGTAATCAACCCAAGGCCCTTCACTGAGGCCTTCAGGGTGAACAGACTGTCAGCAACTAACTTTGAGGTAAGCAGCCTCTCACTTCTGCCCCCAGATCTACAAAGAAGATATGCCCAGGACTTGATCCAGCCTACATGGCATGCCATCTAAAGTGACTCCCAGCAAACTGGTGAGGCAGAACAAAGGACCAGAACCCAGGGTGATGGATACTTCCTCTAACTTCTCATAAATCCTCCTGGGCGACTGGCACCCCATGCCCCAGATTCATGGACTAGTGAATTAGATTCAGCAGGACAGCGTGTGTAATGCCCTGTTTGGCTCTTGATTATGTAACTGCAACCTAATTTACTGAAACGTTGTATCTAAGTTATTGTTCTAAGCATAAAAGTTAGATCTCCACCCCATGGTGATCTCCAGAGTCTGAAATCCCAGGCATCCTTTGGGCTCTGTCTCTGCCCACCCCTCCCCTTTGTCCAGGCCCAGTTCTGACAGGTGACTCTGACAATTTGGGTCCTTGACCTTGAATCTAGGAAGTCTACTCTGCTGTTCTTAAATCCACCTCTTCCCTCTACATCCCTAGGAGAGCTTGAAAGAAACAGGAAGCTCAGGGTCTTGTGGCTGGCCTGTAGAACCCATGCCCTGTCATCATCCTATGGGAGTTCCTGGGATCCAGACACTGGTTCCAGGACTCAGCTGCCCTGCCTATCTTATTCTTGACATCTGGCCTGCTTTTAGCAGCTGCCGCCAGTCTGCTTCCCTAAGCCCCGCCAACTGCTCGCACTTACAGAGTGCTGAACACCACTGAAAATGATTCTCACACCCCTGCGCTTTGACATCCTCAAGGTACAGCGGTTGTGATTTACCTCCTATCCAGAGCTGAGGACACGAAGCACAGGAAGACTGTGTAGTTTGTCCAAGCTCTCACAGTTTGTAGCTGAGCTGTGGCTGGAGCTCTCATTTTCAGCATCTTTATTGAGCTGTTAATCCACAAGTAGACCCCATTTCTGCCAAGCAGAGGGTCTCCTCAGCTCTACAGGGACAGTCATGGGCCAGGAGTTTTCTCCTGGATTATTGTCTTTATAAGGAAAGCTCTGAGCCATCCAGGCAGGGGAGGGACAGCAGGTGGGACCCTGCAACAACAGAGGAACTCTCCAAGGTCCTGTGAAGGCCAGTGGCTTCCTCCCTTTCATCCTCCCACGGCTTAATCTGACACCTCTTACCTCACTAACTGCTCCGAGTACTGTGGACCCAAGCAATTTTTTCAGCTTTGTTCAGGATGATGTCAAAGACCACATATATAAAGCCAAAGTTACGGTTTACCCCAGAATTCTACAGCCAGATTTCTTGCAGCCAAATTGAAGCTCCCTATTCCCCTCTGGTGCCTCAGGAGAGCCCTTTCTCTCCACTCCCCTCCCCTGGCTCAGTTTCCCCATATATGAAGTGGAGAGGCACTCTCCAACTTAGAGTTGTTGTGATAAATAAAATACCATGACTGGCTTGGCAAGAGGCAGCCACATAAACATTTGATAGTCGCCGGTGAGAACAGAGACAGGTTTTCTCATTCACGTTGGTAGGAGTGCAATCCCTTTGGTTTGAAGATATAGTATCTGGGCCCTTGAGAGAATCCTACTTGCTTCCTGTAGGGTGTTCAAGCTGGTTCCCGAGGGTGATGTGGAAGGGAAGGATTACTACCTAGGGATACAGAGGAGGACTCAGCCCAGCAGGAAGCTGGAGTACTTTACATGAGGAGGCACTGAGTGTCTCTGCAGGAGCCTGGTCAGGTGGATGTGAACTCCTCAGGTGGGAAAGCAGCCCTTGCAGGGAGTGTTTAACACTGGAGCACAGCCCTTGGGCCAGCTCATTCAAACCTCGTAAAAACCTTATGAAGCTGGTGTTATTTTTATTCTCATGTCACAGACAGGGAAACCAAGGCATGGGAAAATTAGGTTAGCAGAAATCGGGCTCTGAAGTTTGTTTGGTGCAGAGTCTCTGCCTCACCTTCCATAGACAGAACGGATAGCCGAGCTCTGGATGAGGCTGTGAGGCTTATCCATAGACAGGCTGTCTGCTGACGCCAGCCCACCTTGTCCCTCTCTCAGCCCTCATCTTGTCCTCCGCCACTGTACACACATGTACAGTGATCTTGCAAGGTCACACCGGATACCCACTACCTCCTCCATGCTGCCCTCTCTAAATAGAGAGGCGTCACAGCACTCTCCTCTCTCCTGCCCCTCACCTCTGCTGTAAAGTAGGAGTTGCTCACTTAGCACAGGAATGGTTTCCCGAGTTATAATCACATGGGGGGAAAAAAGCTAAAGGGACAGGAACTCCCCTGGGCTTGCACAGAAGTTCAGCAGAGGGATGGGACCAGGGCCAAGTGCTTTAATCTCACCACGAGGAGTGTCCTGGCCCTGGGTGTAGTAAGCAGCCAAAGTTCTAGAAGAAATCCAGTGCTCCAGGTAGAGGAGTGTCTAGTGTGTAGTCAAGTACTCTACTGCTAGTAGTTGTCTAGTAGGCTCTGGGTTCAATCCACACTACAGAGAGAGACAGACAGAGAGGGAGAGAGAGAGAGGCAACAGAGAGACAGAGACAAAGAGACAGAGACAAAGAGAGGCAGAGACAGAGAGAGACAGAGAGAGACAGAGAGAGACAGAGAGAGACAAAGGAAACATGAAGAGAGGAGGGATTTAGTCCCAGCTGTCTGCCTCAATCTGACTTTACTACTGTAACAACATAGCATAGACTGGGCTTTATTTATTTATTTTTTTTAATGAAGAAAAGACAGTGATTTTTCCTGTTTCTGGAGGCTGGCAAGTCCAATGTGTTACGGTGTTGATATTTGACCCGGGCCTTCTTGCTGCACAAGATTCTGACCAAAGCACTATGGTGAGGGGACAGGGAAGAGAGTAAGAGAGTCCGACCAGGAAACCGTAGGAAGCTGGCCTGCGTCTGTATCGGCTCGCTCTCAAGACAAAGCATTGGTTCACTTAGAGAGGCTCGCACTCGCCACCCACCAACACAGATACTGGTTAGCTCACACCAGCCAGCACTGTGACGCTGCCCCCTCCATTCCAACACACCCATTTTAGAGGACAGTTAAACTATAAGTCCCTGGGCTTGTAGGACTTGTGTCCAGGACAGCTGTGGGGCCTGTCTGGGGGTCAGGTGCTGAGTACACCAGGTTTTAAAATCTGGGTCTTTCCATCCCCGGTTAGTTACAACAGAATGTCTCCAGAATAGTTTTCTTTCCTATGAAAAGCAGCATCACCCACGGGAGGAGCTTCTGAGACGAGTTACGGGGCGTGGGATGCTTCCTTCTCCATAAAAGCCCCTTGTGAAATGCTTGCCTGCACAGCCGGCCTTCCCCGTGGATGCTGAGAATCTTATGTTTCATTTCTAGGTTGTCACCACTGGGAAAGAACAACTAGATTTTGAAACAGGACCAAAAGCATTTGATTTGCAGATTTATGTTAAGGATGATGTCGGTGTCACAGACGTGCAAGTCCTGACTGTTCAGGTGACAGATGTGAATGAGCCACCTCAGTTCCAAGGCAGCTTGGCACAAGGTGAGACAGACCCAGGCGGTGGCACCAGGGAGGGCCCTGCGGGACAGAGCCAAACAGAAAAAGTAAACGAACAAGCAGCTGCTTCTGCAGAAAAGACAGCTGCTTAAGGAGCAGGGAGAAATGGAATGTCTTCCTCTCAGCATGCACGGCCCTAACACCCAGCAGCTTTTAGAGCTTTGCATCTGTGCCCCTCTCTGTCCCTCTCAGTCCCAGAAGAATGCCGGAAGAATATAGGCACCTCGAAATGGAGCCCTTTAGAAGGACCTGGGCTCAGCACACCATAGGTTTGTCACTGTATTCTGCACTCATTGGCCAGCTCACTTATTCTCTGTCCTTCATGGACTCCGTGGGCACTGTGTGCCCTGGGCCTGCCTGAGAGACAGGCAGGGGATGTTCTAAGGAGATGGAAAGCTGGGAAAGGTAGCTTGGTAGTGGGATGCTTGTATTGCATGCCGCGGGTTCACTTCCCAATATCACACACACACACACACACACACACACACACACACACACACACACACACACACACACAGACATACACACACACACCACACACACACACACACACACACACACACACACACACATACACACAGACATACACCACACACACACACACACACAAACACACACACACACACACACACACACACACACACAAATGGGGTGAGGAATGTCTCAGCATGGACAACTTCTTCTTGTGCAAGCCTGGTAACCTGAGTTCAATACCCAGCACCAACATGAAATCAGAACGAGCGGGCTGGCCCACAAGCTGTTCTTTGATCTTGTGGTATGTACACCCACGTACGTCATGCACACAGTTGTGCGTATGTGTTCACACGCAGAGAGAGACATAATGATAAATAAACTAAAAGAAAACAATGCCGATGGCAGATCCTGGTGGCACTCCCCTTCAGATTTCGCCAAGCTCCTCGCTGTGTGTGTGCTCTCTGTACAGTGAGACCCCCAAGTCCATTGCTCTTCTTGGGCTCTCTCGGAATCACCACTTAGACATCTTCTGTTTTATCAGGTGTCTCCTGGGTCTCCAAAAGGCTTCTCAAACTTATCAAGACTCTCAAACCAAACTCTTTATGTCCTGCCTCACCCTACTCCCTCCCCCAACCTCCTCTAGTCTCTTTCCATATTTTAGTGGCTAGCACATCCGAGTTTACCCAGAGGCTGCATCTGAATTCTGACCCTATCACTTACTACATGAGACAGCTCTGTAGCCTTTCCCACAGTCCCTCCACTGTAAAATCCCAGTTACATTATCAGATGATTAAAACGCCTTCCTTATTACGGATCTGTTATGAGAACAAAGGAAGGGTGGTTATGACATCTTCAGCATGGTACCCGCAAAGAATGTCCTTTCAATGTCCTTGGCCACTTCTCGGAAAGCAACATGGATCCTTGCTGCCCTTATCACTAGGAGCGCCGTAGCAGGTGGAATTAGCTCTGGTCCCTTCCCTGAGCGTCTGAGACCTCTGTAGGTCCCTCCATCTCTTTCCTGCTCCTCTATATGGCCACTCATTACAAACATTCCGCTGGGAGTCCAAGTGGTTCACAGGGTCGCTTTAACCTAAGGAGGTGGATCTGAATGTGAGTGCCATCGCACTGGAGGCGCTAGGGTGGCTTCCCAACTTCTCTCTCATCCTGGTCCTCTTTCCAAGCTAACAACAGTCCGTTTCACCTCCCAGTGGAGGAGGTGACTGAAGACATGACGCCCAGTGTTGTAGAGCTCTCCATAGACAACTTGGTTCACGTGGATTCTCCGGGTCTCATCCTTGCTGCTCTCTGTCCCATGATGCCAGGAAGCCTAGCTGGTTCCATTTAGTTGCAGCATCTGGATGGCTGGTGTTGGAGCTCCCCATCTGATGAGACACTTTTATTCTTCTTTGATTCGGAACAGGTTTAAACCTCTATATCACGGAAAGAACAAACCCCGGTTTCATTTACCAGGTGGAGGCATTTGACCCAGAAGACACAAGCCGGAACATACCCCTCAGGGTAGGTATCCTAGGCTACTGCTGTTCATAGGAGCTTTGGGGCAGAAACCTGATGGCCAAGCCTAAGTATTAGGGGCAGCAGGTTTGACAAGGGCTCTAGGTGCACAGTACTTTGTGATCTTGTCGAGCTCCTGTGCCCGTGACAGCTGACACAGGCAAGCCCTGCTCATGTGAGAGGCTGCAGGAGAGGCTTCCCAGCCCTGGCCAAGTCAAGCTGGCAGCATTTGCTTTCAACCTGATAGGAAGCCACCTCTGTTATTTTAAACATACGCAGTAAAGTACACCCCAATCAGGAACTAGCACTCTTTCTAAGAGATGGAGTCAAGCTTGTAGCCAAGACATTTTTCTTTTTAAGGGAAAGTTAAGTCTCAAGGGTTTTTGGTGCAGAGCAGGGACTGGTCCCAGGGAGCTGAGAGACAGCTGAGATCTCCTCTCTCTCCCGTTTGACATCAGATTCCTTCTTGGTGCTGGGGCTCTTAGACCCAGCAACCCCAAGTGAAGCCTCTCAGCTATGCATCGGAGGGTGCTTCTCTTTGCTTTGTTGAGGCTGAACTTACCCTTCAGCAAGTTTGGTCCCTGCCTGGACCAAACTGGAAGAAAACACAATGGGAGGAAAACATTTACCAAGGGAGCAGGCACACAGCTGCCTAGCCTACCCTCTAGAGAGGACTACTCTCCAACGGGAAAGTCGGCCATTGGTGACACCACATCCTGCTGTTCCCATTCACTGTGGATTTGCAGCTCAATGGGACCAGTTTTTCTAACAGGAAAAAAGTGATCCAGGGAATCATCTCCAGCATCAGTGTAGGCAGCCATAAGGTCTGAAACAGCTGCTGGGAGGTTATGGCAGCCATCTCTATAATAACAGATAGCTGTTCTTCTTAGAAGACATCCTTCTGTTCAAAAAAAACATCCAAATCCATCCATCCATCCATCCATCCATCCATCCATGTCCATCCATCCATCCATCCGTTCTGTTTTAAAAGATACATTCATGTCCACATTTGCATAAAGAAGAGAACATGGAATGGGAGGGCATCGTCCACTCTAGTGAAAGCAACAAGGCTGTGTGATAAAACTTTTCCTGGGGAGATGCTACACCTACATCTACTCGCCCCACGACAGACCAAAGCATGGATACCACTGAAATACAACACGGTGAACCAATGAGTTCTATTGGGCCTGCTTACATTAATATGGGTGATACTTGTAGCAGCAGGAATGACTCAAAGACAGGGACATCACCAAAGCACACCTCAGCATGGATGACAGCTCACAACCTGGGAGCCTGGGGCACACCGCACAGCCTGTGGGCAGCTCAACAGGTTGGAGCGTGTCCTTTCCTGGTGGGTGCCTCAGTTGGTCTACCCTCTTCCAGGCTGCCAATAGGCTCTCAGTTTTCCTTATTGCTTACTCTGGCAGCGAACCTAGTCGATTTCAGGGACTTCCTGAAGCTATTCTGAGTTGTTTACCTTCCTGCTTAAGGAGCTCCCCTACAGGGTAGAATATTTCAACCTCTGAACAAACTGTTAAACAACAAACAGTAAGTGCTTTAAGTGAGTGTTTACTAAGAGCATACTTGTTATGGAGGGCAAGTACAACAGAAAATATAAACACAGTGGAGGATAGGAGGGGTGTGTGTGTGTGTGTTTGTGTGTGTGTGTGTGCACAAGCACATGTGTACACTGGAGGATAGGAGGTGTGTGTGTGTGTACATGTGCATGTGTGCACTGGAGGATGGGAGTGTGTGTGTGTGTGTGTGTGTGTGTGGGGGTGTGTGTGTTGGCGTGTGTGTTCCGGTGTGGGTGTGGTGTGTGTGTTGGTGTGGGTGTGTGTGTGGGAGGTGTGTGTGTGTGTGTGTGTGCACATGTGCATGTGTGCACTAGAGGATGGGGAGGTGTGTGTGTGTGCACTGGAGGTGCATGTGTGTGCACTGGAGGAGGATAGGAGATGTGTGTGTGTGTGTGTGTTTGTGTGTGTGTGTACATGCATATGTGTGCACGCACTCACGGAGGCTAGAGGAAGACCCTCTCTCCACCTTCGGCTTTATTCCCTTCAGTCAGGGTCTCTAACAGAACCTGGAGATAGGTAGAGCCCAGCAAGCCCCAGTGAGGCTCTCATGGCTGAGCCCCACACTCTTAGGATCACAGCCACTTTCAACCTCTCCTGTTTTTTGTTTGGTTCGTTTGTGTTTGTTTGTGCCAGAGTCTGAACTCAGATCCTCATGTTGTATACCAAGCGCTCTTACCCACTGAGCCGCCTCTCCAGCCACAGATTATGTGGTTTATAATCATGTTCCATGAAAAAGTAGAAAATTTTCTATGTAAACTAAGTTTTTCTACGTAGAACTATAATTTGATAAGAACAACAGCAACAACGAGACAGGGTCCTCCAGTGAGGTCTGCCTGCTCAGACTTCTCTAAGCGTTGGTGTATAAAACAGAGGCCCCTGAGACGAATGTTATCATGAACTACCAAAGGGACAGCACTACAGGAAGTAGGGGCAAGGTTAGAGGGACCTGCATGTCCCTGTTTT
>NC_046160.1:46322269-46419769 GCF_011064425.1 Rattus rattus | reverse complement strand
GAAGACATAGCTCAGTCCTCAGAGTGCTTGCCTAACATGCACAAAGCCCCGGGTTCAGTCCTTAGGATGCCATAAAATCTGTTATATAGCAAGTTGGAGGCCAGCCTGGGATACATGAAAAGCTGTCTCAAAAACAACAAATAAGCGAGCGCTATAAAACTCCCAGTGCACAAATTTGTCAACGTCTCTTAAAAACACTTCAGTGGCTGCCATTCCCACTTAGCTTCTCCGCACAGACAGATGCCAGGGTATGCCACAGTGGGGCAGCTTTACATCAGTGCTGTCTTCTTCAGTAAAGCCTTCCTCCCTTCTCCCCTCATCTGCCACCCCAGAGCTGGAATGGGAATAGCGTAGAAGAAAAGAGAAAGGGGACCGGATGGGGTTTTTGTTCATTTTGTTAACTTGCTTCAAAATATTCAGCTTACATCGAGAAGTCTAACAGACACGCGGCACTGTATTTGTAACCCTCCCGGGCTGATTGAAAGAGCCCACTCGGTGTGCTGCTCCTCTGGGTGAGGATGGGTTTGTGTGTAAGGTAGTGGCTCAGGAACCCCCAAGACCAAGTTCTCAGCAGAAAGGAGATTTATTTGCTCCCAAGGGACAGAAGACAGGGAATAAGAGACAAAGACAGGAGACAGAGGATGAGGGGGAAAGGGAAGGGAACAAGGGAGAGGGGTGTTTGTCCTGGAAGGGAGAGGACTGCTTCTGGATAGAGAGGAGACAGATGTGGCCCATAGACAAATGACAGTTTATGAAGGTAAAAAAGGAAACCCCATGTTAGGAGGAGGTGTTTAATTTTAATTGGACATGCTAATTAGGGTGGTCAAAGGGGCCTTTTGACTGCTGGACATCTATACTTTGATAGCTAGACCTTGGTTGTCAGCCCCAGGAGGAGGAAGTAGCCAAAGGGAATAGACTTTGGTGGCTTTAGGAGTATAATCTAATGGTTTCAGCAAGGCGGGGGCTGGGGGAGAGATGGAGAGAACAAGGCCTTCCAAATCCACGCACTCCAATGAGCTAATGTACCTGGTGCAGGGGTAGGGTAGGAGGGGTACCGAATTCAGTGTCTTGAAGTATCATTGTTATATCCTGGACAAGGGTTCTTGTTTCCATCTGGAAACTGGCTCAACGTGGCATGGATACACTGTTCCTAGGAGACAAGGCTGAGTTCATGTTGATCTTTGCACTGAAGGGCTGACAGCCAGGGATGGCTGGGTAAGACACCCTCGTTATATCGCCAGCTGCTCCCACACTGTAGCAAGGAGCGAGAGAAGAGGTTGCTGGCCCCCTGGGAGCTGACATTTCTGGAAACTGGGCCGCCTCACCTTCCCTCTGGCTAAACCAAAAGCACTCTGCAGAGAGAATAGGGCAGGAAGGATGGCCTGTGTCTTCCAAAAGGAAGTTTTTGTGACCAAGGGCAACCAGGAGTCACCGAGAGCCTACAAACAGAACAGTGGGAGGCAGGCAGGGACAGTCCCAGAGGGAAGCAGAGAGCTTGTCTAACAAGCATTTGTTCGCTGAATTGATCTGATTACTCAGGGCTTTTCTCAGCCAGGACTGGGGCAGAGAGGGGCTGCAGTTGCTTTTCATTCTATTTAATTTCTGTTTCCCAAGAATGAATATCAAGGGAGAGCTTTGATTAAACAAGCCTTTAAAAAGGAGGCAAGAATGCCAGGTTTTACAGAAAGCCTTACTGAGTTGCTGGCAGGGGGCCACATGACACAATATTTCTAGTCTACAGTATTATCTTCCTTCTGAGCGCTGCGTGGCCTGTGAACAAAGCGTGTAGACTGAGGGAATCAAGAATTAGCCTAGCACTGATTATACATATATACATAAACACATACATACATACATGCATACATACATACATACATACATACATACATACATAAACACATACACATACGCATGCATACAGACATACATACATTCACACATGTAAAGATTATCGAGATTCCAGGGAATCAGCATAGTGGAAATGAAGAGGAAACCCTCAGGCTCCCAGTCTCTGCTCACCAATGCCAGTTCTACCTGTTGCTGTTTCTTTGACTCTTGTTCTTTCCTACAGCAGTTGTTGAGACTATAGGCTAGACTCATGGTTTCATAGCCACATATAGCATTACCACACTTAAACAAAATGGAGGGCATGATTTTTTATTGTTATTGTTGCTTTAAGATTTTTGATGCTGCTATGGTTGGCTCTGAGACACCAAAGGCTCTCGCTTTGAAATGCAGGCTGACCTGGACTCCAAGGCAATGGTCCCAGCTCTGTCCTGCTGGCATTACAGATGCACAACACCATACTCTGCTTTTTAAGAGAGTTTTCAGAGATGGGAATGTCGGTCTCTCATCAGTGAGAAATTAGAAGGAAGAAAACCCCATTTTTGAATCTCTAACAAAACCCCACTGAGCATCTGTGTGGGAGCAGCTTCTGTTACACGATGGGACTGTGGACACAAAGGACACCTTTTCCTTTGGGACCTTACTCTAATTTTTAAGGTGCTGGGTAGGGGAGAGGGATTGAACTTGGGGCCTTATATATGTGAGGCAAAAACTTTACCCCTGAGCTGCACCTTCATAACAGGATCTTACGTTTTGGCTGAACAGTAGAAGCTACCACCCAGTATGGGTCCAGCATGTTTGAAGCATTGTCATAGCAGTATGGCGGTTTGAAAAAGAATGGCCCCCAAAGGCCCATATATGTGAATGTTTTATCACTAGGGAGTACAAATATTTGAAAGGATGAGAAGGACTGGGAGCTGTGGTCTTGTTGGAGTAAATGTGGGCCTGTTGGGGGAGGTGTGCTACTGGGGGTGGACTTTAAGATTCCAAAAGCCTACACTAGGCCCAGTGCCTCCCCTTCTGTAAGATGTAGCTCTCAGCTACTGCTCCAAAGCCAGAGCTGCCTCCTGCCCTCTGCCGTGATAATCATGGACTAAGCCTCTGAAACTGCAAGCCACTCCCAAATGAATGCTTTCTTTTATGAGTTTCCTTGGTCATGGTGTCTGTCCACAGCAATAGAATAGTGACTAAGACAAGCAGGTTGTAGATTCCTCCAGGGCTGGGCTCTGCTGTTATCATCCTATACAAAATCACAGAGCTAGAAATGGTGGGACCAAGAGTCAATTCTTGAGGCCTTTCTCCAGAATCACATGCATAATTTACTATCCCAGTTTGTGACGTCGTATCTCGAATGTGTCTAAGAGGTTTTGGTTCCTATAATTGCCTTTGCAATTCCCCTTGCAGTGCCTCACCAGTAGTGTTCTGTTCCCTTAGTTTACCATAAGCGTTTAGAGGCAAAGCATATTTGCTGTCTCTGTATCCCAAGGTCCCCACTGCTTAGAACCCAATAGATAGATTTGTCCCCCAGAATTTTATAGTGCACACATAATTATTCTGATTCTGATGCATGTAGTAAATGTCCCCACCACACTCAGCATGGGTCTCCGATGGTTGACATGTGAGGATTTCCTACAGGGAAGACTCAGCCCGAAGACACAGGACTCCTCTACATGCAGGTAGCTTATAGCCAATCTACTGCTGTTCAGGCAAAGAACTACAGAAATGATAGGGCTCACAAAGTTGAATCTACAATGGAGGGCGGGGGTATAGTCCTGAGAGAAAGTCCCAGAAGAGTACTTCCTGGCATTGCCCACCTGTCCCCTCTTAAAACTGGGCAAAAACCCCTAAATGAACACCAACAGGATTTTGTTAAATAAACCCACATTTAAAATGCTGTGCTGTCATGAGCTAACTATGAGGAACAGTCAGATTTAAGGAACGAGTCTTAGAGCATCACATCCAGATCACACTTGGTCTCTTCCTATTTCAGAAGTTGATCCAGGTTGATAGGAGACAGAAGGCTATGAGGAAACACTCAAGACAGAAATAAAAAGAACACAATATTGCCATTTGATTATCACATCATCTTGAGATTTTGGACGGTGTGTATTTGCACAGAAAGAGCAGGAGGTAATCCATCAAAATGATTAGATTTCACACATGAATTTCAGCTAGTGACTTTTTAAT
Source organism: Rattus rattus (assembly GCF_011064425.1). Lineage (NCBI taxonomy): Eukaryota > Metazoa > Chordata > Mammalia > Rodentia > Muridae > Rattus > Rattus rattus. The sequence continues at coordinate 46,415,737 of NC_046160.1, read as the reverse complement.
ATTTCTTCTGTCTTCTCCCATTTTGTGTAAATGTATGCTCATTACAACTAGAAAAATAGCATTATATAACAAACAGAAAATAAATAGTTCTCAAACATGGTTTAAAGACCCTTTATTGGCCCAAGATGAAACCTTTAATCTATTTTCTGGCCACTCTTTTTTTTGGTCATAGGAACTCCACATTGATCACATACCATATCGTTGGTTGGAGACCTTGGCTATATGTTTTTGATCCTAGACTTTGGGGCCCATAGTTCTGGTTTCAAACCTTCAACTGTTTATTGAACTCATCATCTAAGGCCTTAGGGATAGATCACCTCTCATCTTAGCCATAGTTAATAAGGCCTCCTAACCTCAGAGCCCTTTGCAATAAAGGGTTATAAAGTATGTTCTTATTGTCCCTCATAGTTAACAATGTGAATTCTCTTTCAGATTTTCCAATGGAAAGTGTAGCCTTTGTTTGCCACTTTGTGGGTTCTTTTTTCTTCCATGCTTCTCCACCCTTCCAACCCCCTAACACTAGATAAGAGAGAAAAAGGGATAAAGGGGAAAGGGGGATGTTCTTATCATTGGACTACTTCTTGATGACTAGGGTATCAAGTTCCTTGGGGGTAAGTTTGATCTTTATCATCAGGATATCTAATTTCTTCTTTGTGCACTACAATTACTTAACAAACCTCGACCAACAGTAACCAATAGCAACCAACCAACAGCCAACAGTCAACAGCAGAAAGGAGTGGAGCCATTAGTATTGTCCCTAAGTGACAAAGCAAGAGAAGGATCAGATCATTTACTCAGCCCATCTGATGCAAGCCCTTCTCCCACTTCCTTGACTCCATATCCCAGGCAAGGAAGCCATCTTGATGAACACCTGTAGAGGAACACAGCCATGGTCCTCCTGTGGCCTGGACCTTAGTGGGTTCTATGCATGAGCCTATGTGTTTCTATTAGATTTCATGGGTGTGACAGACAGTGGTTAAGAGAGTAGCACTGGTATCAAGACAACAAAAATCTTCAACTACCCACGTATGTGAGAAGACTATGTTTATTAGTGGCCCTTTAGCAGGATAAAATTTGGGAGCAGTGTATCCTCAACTCTAAGTCCTGCTGTCTCCCACATTTTCAAGTCATGACTGTCTCCTCTCTAACTTTTTATCATTTCAATGAATGATGCTTGGGTACATGTTTGTACTTTCTAATTGACAACTCTTTCAAGAATAAACACAAGGTCTCATTCATGCTGGGCATGGTCCTAATATCTAACATGGCATAGACGTGCTTAAGCACCTAAGTGTTGATTAAAGTCAAGGGCTGGTGTTAGAGCCTGGTAAGCAAAAGTCAGAAGACAGGGGCATGAAGAGGAAGACTAGCAGCAGAACTTACCCGGGCAGGGACCCTTCGATAAGTTTTCAGAAGTTGGAACAGCACTTTCGAGAGTCTTCATCAGAGGCAGGCATTCAGACCAACCACATCTAAAGGTCTTTCTCCTCAGCAGCCATGAAGTCTCAGAACTGCTTATCTAGACACCGACTGAAATCATTCAAAATGTTGTACATACCAGGAGTACCAAACAGGACAGAAGCACGCGCCTAAGGCTATGCTGACCTAATCTAACTTTCCCTTGCTGTGCAGTACTTCCTCATTTCTCCCTCGAAGAACTTCAGGATGTCTGCTAACGGCACCCTCTTCTCCACCACAGAACTGGACTTTGAAGCAGGGCACAAAAGGTAACCTTACCAATGACCTTCCCTGATGGGTAGCTATCCAAAACTCAAGAAAGGACTAGCCAGATTCCAACAGGGTGTTGGGTCCCTGAGCAACCTGGGCTATGGCTAGTTCAGATTCAGCAGGCTGAAAACTCTGGTCAGACACAGGCAGAGCAATAGATCACGGTGTAGGGGAGGGTATTCCCAGAACTGGGGACCAGGAGAGGGAGGACAGGGCCTGGGGCATCAAAGGATGCAAGTGGACAAGAAAGCATCTGAAGAGAGGCCAGGCTTTGAGGAGGCAGCCATAGCCTTGGGAAAGCCAGGTGAGGCCTCTGGTCTGTCCTAGTCAAGGGAAGTAGAGTAGTTATTGATGACAGAGTATAGGCCCATGGTGGAGCGCTTACCTAATGTACAGGAGGCTCTGGCTTCCATAGCCAGCATCTCAAACGAATGAATGAATGAATGAATGAATGAATGAATGAATGAAATGGGAGCCTTGTTTCCTTGAGAGTGCAGCAGGCCCATTGCAGGGACATTGTAAAGGCAGAGGCTTAGCTGGCTTGAGTAGGCATTTGCCCAGGGAGGTAGTAGTCATGAAAAAAACACTCCAGACTGAGAAATGAGCGAGTGAGCCTCGTGGCTAGAGAGGGGCGGAGGCCACATTTGACCCTTGGAAGCTGTATAAGAAGCTGACAGCTGGAAAGGGGGCCGCCCGCTTCACACCATCCACTGTGGTCTTTCCCATTCCTCTTTGTACTGGGGTCAGCAAAGCTTGCTTCTCTAACTTGGAATTTTCCCCTGGCAGCTTCCACCTCCTTGTGGGAGTAAGAGACAGCAGGGACCTCGAAGCTTCCACAGCACTTCAGGTGACTATTGTGAACATCAATGATGAGATCCCACTCTTTACCAGGTAGGCCTAAGAACAAGTCGGCCTCACGTGGTCGACTTCCACAGCCCTCTCAGACACACTAGTGACTAAACACAGAGATGTGCTTTGCCCTGGCCTAGACAAGCGATGGGAAGGAGAGCTCTCTAGTGTCCTTCATGCCTCTCAGTCCCATGTTCCCCTTCACTCCCCACACCTCCTGACTCACCACATTCACATACACCGCGGCACTGTGGACATGGTACAGAGAGGGGTGGAGTTGAGCACAATACTCATGTGTGTCACTGTACACACAGAGGAAGTAAAGGCAAGACAGGCACTTGTTTACCAAAGTGCCCCATATTAATGGAACCCTAACACCATAATGGTGACCTAAGGTCTCTGGCATACCAAAGTTTCTTCTTGGCTTGTGGATCCAGAAAGACACCTGTCTGTATCTGCTGCTTCCACATAGAGCTGAGATGAGGGAAAGACTGTATGTGTATTGGGAAAGAGGGTGGATCTGTCCTCAACCTGGGCCCAAAAGAAGGCCGTGGCCTACTGCACACAGGGATTCAGGAAGATAACTTGGGCTTCATAGCCAACAGATGACCTAAGCAGCCTGACTTCCTGCTACCCTGAGTCGGTACCTGCCCCAACCACAGGGAAACAGCACCATCTTGTGCTTGGGGGTCAGCAGCATTCATGGCTGTGGATGAATAGAGCACAAGCTACTCGAGCAAACGTAAAGGCAGGAGGCAGCTATTATCTGAGAATGAAAAGTAAACCCAGAGCCGGAAAGATGGCAGAGCAGTAAAGAGTGCTTGTTGCCTCTTGTGGAGGACCACAGTCCAGTGTGTCAGATTCCAGAACCTACAGTAGGCAGCTCACAATAGCTTATAACGTCAGCTCCAGGGGATCCCATACTCTGTTTTAGCCTCCTCAAGAACCTGTACTCATGGGCACACACACACATACTTACACACACACACACACACACACACACACACACACAGATAAATAAAATAAATCTTTAAACATATTAAAAATAAATGAAAACATTGAAAAAGCCACAAGCACGAGAGCAAGGTCAAGTGCTTGCAAAAAAACATTTTAAGGGTACTGGAGGGAAGGTTCAGTGGGTAGAGTACTTGCTATGTTCCATCCCAAGAGTCCATGCCCAAAAGCTGGGCGTGCTTGCACTCTTATAAATCCCTGTTCTGGGAAGACAGACACAGACAAACCTGGGGCTCACTGGTCAGGCAGACAAGTGTACTTGGCGAAAAGCACTGTCTCTAAAAAAGGAAAACGGGTGGACAGCCCTGAGGAGTGGCATCCAAGGAAGTTCTCGGCTTCCAAATGCATATGTGCCCGCACACGTAACAACATGCAGTCACATATGGAAAGAAACATGCTTTAAGACTGGGAGCTATTAAGCCTGCTGAATCCCCCCAGACTAACCTCATGTCACTTTGCAGGCAAGCCACAGTTGAAAAGTTTCTGGTCATTTGCACTAGTTCCAGACCAACCGTGGTATTACAAGTAATCTTCCCCCAGGGTCTTTCCCTCCGTGCCCAGTACTGGGTTCCAGAGAGCCTGGGCATTTCTACAGATGGCGTAGCCTAGAAACACAGCAGTAGGTTGAGAAACCATTGTGATATACAGAGTTCAGACTCGGGCTGAGTCACTAGCCCACACGACTCTGTGGATTCACCCAAAAAGTCTAGGAAGGTGATACACTGTGGGGTTGGCAATCAAAGAGCCTGAGACAGTCTCCACAGCACAGATAAAAAAGCAAACTGATAGGATAGCTAAGAGAATCAAGTTCTCCTCTGGGCACCAATCTGCTCTGTACTGTGTCTTCTAAAATGCAGCCATTAGCAATCTGGCAGAGAAGGGAAATGACCACCCAGAGGGCAGCTTCAAACTCCTTTGTTCTCACTTGTAATTTTAGAGATGGACCTTTTACGCTCTGAGTCAGTTTTGCTCCAGTGTTCACAGACGCCATCGCTGTGTGTCTACAGGAGCTTGCGCTCTAGAGAGGGCCGGACACCACTCATTTTGCTCAGGGTGTTCACTTACAAGCAACCCCGTCCCTCAACAGTTGAAAGGATGCAGTTGGGGTTACACTGGGTGCTGAATCGAGAGCTCGCCCGACCCCTTGCATTCCTCGTCTCTCAAAACCTCTGCCAGTACGAACCATAAACTCTCTGATCGTGGATTACGAGATTGAATCTTCCAGCTCACTCGGGTGTTACCCAGTCTGAGTGTGCGGTGTCCACGGCAGATGTGGAATCAGCCCTTCCTCTCTATGTCTGGCTAAGGCCGCCGCTGTGAGTGCCGTTTCTGTTGTTGAGACTGTCTCCCCATCTCGCCCCTGAGCGGAGATGTCTGACGCTCTGCTTCGTGGGTGTGATGTGTATGCTGGGAGGCTGAAACCACCGGCAGATTTGCTCTTTCCCTGCATGTAGCGCTGACTGAAGATCATTTTATTTCAGATGTCAGCAAGTAGCTCTTCCCCACTCTGCCTGGTGTCTTTGTACTCGCTGGAAGTCCTCTTGTAAGGGTGCCTGGCAGTGCCTTCCTGCGTACTCACCCACCGTGAGGAAATGGCCCCCCTTCGCACAGAGAACGTGGTCACTGGCCCCACCTGCTGTGGCCCTGAGTTCTGGCAGCCAGGTGTAGTGAGGAGCTGAGTGTGGGATATGAATAATAATCATATTTATTCTCTCTGTTCTGGTAGACCTGAAATTCGGCCATTTTGTTAGATAGATGTAGGTATAAGTTGAGATATATTTTTTGACAGACATGAATCTTAGATTCCCCAAATCAAATACTAAAACTTTTTACGTTCTGCCACTCTTGCTACCAGAGCAACCCAGGAAAGACTGGCACGAGAGCTTGAGGCAGTGTCCCCAACAGTCAGCCCTGTTCCTTTCATGGGGACTTGGCACACCCGGCATGTACTATAGAGGCTTCAGAGCAGGGTTTAAGCTGCACGTCTGGACTTGGACCAGATGCTTCTCTGTGACAGGGCTGTCCTGTGTGAAGGAGTGTGGTTAGCAGCATCTCCCTCAACGTGGGAGAGCAACTCCATCCCCAGGTCATGACAATCAAAAAACTGTGTCTAGGTATACTCATCTCCCCCCTTGGAACTACTGCCTAGAAGGAGTCGAAGATGGGGTTAGGGACATATTCTTCCTGTGTTGTCTTCATGCTGCCCTCGGAAGCTCGATAGTCACCTCAGACACTGGAGACTGAATGTACATCCCTGGGTCTTCAGAGGGCGTTCAGGTCTCCAGTCAGTGCTCAGCAATCTACATCCCCCTGAGCTCACTGATGCTGGCATCACTGCTCCAGGGAGTAATGTTGAAAGCCAGGACCGGTCTGTGCAGGTCTTCTCTTGTTGTGATAAAACATTACAGCCGAGGCAACTTACACAAAGAAGGGTTTTATTGGAGCTTATGGTTCTAGAGAATAAGAGTCCATCACCATCCCAGCAGGAAAACATGACAGGAAAACATGACAGCAGGCAGGCACAGCAGCTAGAGTAACAGCGGAAGGTTCACACCTCTAACTTCAAACTGGAAACCTCAAAGCCTGCCCCTAGTAACAGACTTCCTCCAATAAGGCCACACCCTCTAAGCCCTCCCACATCTGAAAAGCACCAAACTGCTGTGGGGAAGATTTTATCATTCAGACCACCAAGCATCCTTGTGACACTGGCTGGGAAGTTACTAGACCCAGTCTAGTGGATGGAAGAAAAACCATCCTGCATTAGAAACAAGGTTCTGTTGGTTGTAGAAGACAAGATCACCTCTCTCCTCTGACTCTGTGTCTGGTTCCTGCTGTCCCTGACTTTGCTGGTTTAGCCCACCAAAGTCATGGACTCTTCAGGACACTGGGCAAGGAGGACCAAGCATTGGAGCTACCTTTTGAACAAAATAAGCTTGCTCCTCCCCAGCAATGAGACATATGGTGGAAGAGCACTCCTCGTGCATGATCTTGGGCCCAGGTTTCAGGGCGGGGCCCACGGGGTAGGCTAGTGTGAGGTCCCGGCTTCAGATGGTCTCCACTTCTGAGTCGAGCCTGTGGCTCTCTCTTCTATTTCCTCTGGCACTCCCTGCGGGATAGCTGTGGTGAGCCGGGCAGCAGCCAAGTGATTTGAGCCCCCAACATGAAGGCAGTCATTTAGAGCAGAGACAAAGATTGCCTCTCTTCAAGGAGGGACCACATGGGGAAGTGGCACCTTAAGAAAGGGAAATTAAGGGGTTGGGATTTAGCTCAGTGGTATCACTTGCCTAGCATGCAAGGCCTGAGTTGGTCCCCAGCTCGAAAAAAAAAAAAAAAAAAAAAAAAAAAGGGAAATTAAAGGTGATTTTGCCCCTCTGCTGGCCTTTTACAAAAGCATGGAGGTCTGAGAAAGGTCAGTAAATGGGCATGTGGAGTTACATTATACACAGTGCCTCTTGGAGAACAATACGGTGACTTCTGACTGACAGGGGCTTAGAGAGCTGGCCTCGTGGTGAGTGCCACCTGGAAAGATGCCCAGGTTCAATGTGGAAAAGTTGTTTCCTCAGGAGGAGGAGGAGAAAGAAGAGATGGAGAAGAAGAAGGAAGAGGAGGAGAAGTGGGAGGAGGAATGGGAGGAGGAGTGGGAGGAGGAATGGGAGAAGGAGTGGGAGGAGGAGGAAGGGAAGGAGGAGGGAGGAGGAGGGAGGAAGAAGGAGGGGAGGAGGAGGAGGAGGAGGAGGAGGAGGAGGAGAAGAAGAAGAAGAAGAAGAAGAAGAAGAAGAAGAAGAAGAAGAAGAAGAAGAAGAAGAAGAAGAAGAAGAAGAAGAAGAAGAAATAATAAACAAAGACCAGAGATTCTAGTGTAGACAGTACTGGGTTTCTGGCATCACCCACAGGGTGGGAGTCAAGCACAAATTAATAAGCCTAGGGCTCTTGTCCAGATGGGTTTTTAAAAAACAATCCAGACACCTTTTGAACAGAAACTGGGAGGAGAGAAGCTGACTGGGTAGAGGACGTGTCTTTATGGGAGGGGATGTTAGGGGAGGAAAGGCCTCAGGCAGGCAGGCGGGCAGGCAGGCAGGCAGGCAGCGGCTGTGACCATCTAAATTGCTACAGTAATAGCCTGGCATTCTTCGTATCTGCAAGGATGTGATCTTTGGAAATGCAGACAGCAGTACCCCCACCCTCCAGCCCTCAGCGGCTGTGTTCTCTCTGCATGTTGATGCAGCTCAAGCAGTGTGGCGCTATATTTAGTACACACCAAAATACCTACCACCCAGTCTGCACCCTCCCCTGCCCCTGCAAATTAGCCACTGCTGCAGTGTTTCTGTTTCAGCCCAAGGAGAGTGTACTCCATCCCAGAGGAAGCGCCTCTGGGAACCATGGTGGCGAACATCACAGCAGTGGATCCTGATGACGAGGGCTTTCCTGGCCACCTCCTCTACAGCATCGCTACCACCAGCAGCTACTTCATGGTAGACCAGTGTGAGTCGTGGGCAGTGCCCTCTCTGGCATCCTCGAATGACACCGTTAGGTGGTTTTACGACGCTTTCCCTTCCCTCTGGCCCTTGGTCTGCCTATCTGTCTAGGTTCATCGTTAGTTGTCAGGGGAAGGGTGTGTTAAAGGCACCAGACACCAACCAAGATGGTGGAGTCTGAGCAGGGCTGAGTGTGAACGGCTGGGTCACCTTTCACCTTTAGGGGGATATGAAGCTTTTTTCTCAACTGCCATTAAGATTAAGGTTGAAACCCCTATAAATAGAACTCACGCATCTCCCTCCATCTGTGCAGACATGAAGACTTAAGGACATGAGAAAATTAGATTTTGTGGTGGGTTTCTGTCTGTCTGTCTGTTTAGTTGGTTGGGCTGGTTTGGTTTAGGTTTTTTGAGACAGGGTTTTTCTATATAACACTGGCTGACCTGGGCCTGCTCTGTAACCCAGGCTGGCCTCAAACTCAGACAGCTACCTAAGTGCTGGGATTAAAGGCGTGTACCACCACTGCCCAGAGATAGATATAGATATAGATATAGATGTAGATATAGATATAGATATAGATATAGATATAGATAAATAAATTTATTTTTTCAAGACAAGGTCTTGCTACGTAGTTCTGGCTGGTCTGGAACTTGTAGCTATGAGTTTTAGCAACTCATAGCAATTCTCCTGCTTCAGCTTCTTGAGTACTAGAGTTACAGGCATTTACCACCACCCATGTCCGGAAAATTGCAATTTTTATACTGAGTTTGATGAGGAGGTGGAAGGACAGTAAATTGTGCAAGGCCCAGTGCTCGGGGTCTCTGTCCTCCTAGATGATGATGCTGTCGTCTCTGGGGAAATCTCTCCAATGAAAGCCTTCTGATCACTCAGAGGTGGCCAGAGTAAGGGCAGAGAGGTCCTGCCGCTTCGGCGACTGTCTGAGGTATCAGGACACCATGTTGTCGGGTGGCCTGCCCCAGCCCCATCACTCTGGGGAAGGTGGGCCTGTGAAGATGCATGAGCTGACTGTTGTGTCCACACTTTCCTAAGGATCCAGAAGAGAGGAATGATATCAACACTGAAATAGAATGAAGGCAGGTGTGTAATTTCAGTGTCTTCAATCATCTTGCTTTAAAAACTGAAATTGAGCAGGACAGTGGTGGTGCACGCCCTTAATCGCAGCACTTGATAGGGAGAGGGAGGCAGATCTCTTGGGAGTTCTAGGCCGGCCTGCTCTACTGACTGAGTTCCAGGACAGCTAGGGCTACACAGAGAAACCCTGTCACAAAAACAAACAAAAGAAGACAAAAATAAAGAACAAAATTACTCTTAGGATCCAAAATATTGTCATTGCAATATAATTGATATTTAAAAGTAATTGAAATATATATAGTACTTTGTCTGGAAGCTTGCTGTGTATTTTATACTTAAAGCATAACTCAATTCAGACTGGTCCTGTTTCAGAGCTACATAGCTACCTGTAATTCATGGTGATGCCCAGCGCAGTGTCTCTCCATACCAGCTTGCTAGATTGTTGCCAGTTATGTTCCAGTATGAATAGCCAAGTGTGGAGAATGAGCTTTTTCTCCTCCGAAGTAGCTACCTTAGTGGAGACTACATATTTACCAAACATTCTGTAGAGGGGCTACACGCATTCCACCCGAGGTACTCGCACAACCCAGTGGACTAACACACCCATAGTTTACAAAGGAAAACCAAGGGCTAGAGAGATACCCAGACACGTTCAGTGTTTGCCCAAGAGCCCTGGCTCATTGGGGCACCTTGATGTCCAAGATGGATGACTCTACAGCCTCTCCTCTTAGCCACTATACTGTCCCTTCACCATAAACCCAGGTCGTGTCAGCCCAGTGGACTTCACTTTACATAATGCTTTTGTGGAAGCCAGCATCGGACAACCCCAGACGATGTGTCACTGGTCCCACACACTCTTGAGCAAAGTATACCTATTCCGGGCCTAAGGAAATGATTGACATGCAAAGCTAGCAGTTGGGATCTGCCTCTGGAAACTTCTAAGGGCTTTGCAAAGACGAACTCACACGGCTAAGAGTGTAGAAATAGTTCTGTTCACTCTGACGTTGCAAAAACGAACTTTACACACACACTACACAGTAGTGCTAGGGGTTGACCCTAGGACCGCATCCATGTCAGGCAAGCACTACCTCTGAACCTCCCACACCTTTCTTTGAGTGTTTAAACCAAGACTCTCGTTCCAAATAATACAAAGGACAGCAAATCTAGCTAAGCATAAGACGGTAGAAAGGAAGAGAAGAAAGGAGAGGAGAGAAGGGGAGCGAAGGAAGGAGAGGAGGCAGAGCCAGGTGATCAGGGCAGGGAAGGGTGTGGGCCAGCACTGCTCCAAGGGTCTCAGCAGCTCAAGTTCTGGGTTTTACCTGCAGCCCCTGCTGTAGCTCGCTCACTCTCCAATGTGTGTTTCTTAGCAACAGATTCTCCAAGAGAGAATCCATTGGATCAAATTAGAGTCAGCTACCGACCAATTCTGTCCGCTGTGGACAGTGCTGCACCCAGGGCCCAGCCCTGCAGTCTAAGGCATGGCTTTGGAGAAAGATCAGGTCAGGTGTTCCAATAAACATCAAACCCAGAAGCACGTGGGGTTGTACAGGACGTGTCTGTAGAGGGGCTCTCTCAGGGCAAGCTGCTCATCCTTCTGACACAGCCTTCCCCCGGGTTCTTCATGGTCTCCGTTTGTCTTCTAACCTTTGCCTTCTTAGTGACAGGGACAATCCAAGTGGCCCAGAGGCTAGATCGAGATGCAGGTGAACTGAGACAGAATCCCATCATTTCTCTGGAAGTTCTGGTGAAGGACAGACCCTCTGGGGGTCAGGAGAACCGCATGCAGATAACCTTCATCGTGGAAGACATCAATGACAACCCTGCAACATGCAGAAAGCTCACCTTCAGGTAGTCATGAGTCGGAATGTGTTCCCCCGTGGCTGGTCCTTGACCCTTGCCTTCTTTGATATGGCATGGCATTAGGGAAAGACTCTACAGCGGATTGGAGGTGGCCCATTTCATTCAAAGACTGTTTTGTCATTCCTTTTCCTTGCCCATTCACTCCCCTCCTCATTATTTCTCTTCTGCTTTCTACGTGTGTATACAGCTATTTTTTTTTTTTTAAATTTTGTTCCATTCGTACCACAGGCCCTCTCTGGACTGTGTCTTTTCTTTACTTATTGCCACCAAGGGTGATGCCGTGCTGTTAGCTGCTGTAATAGATGCTGGAGAGTCAGGATTAGTAGCCAGGCGCTCCGAAAGAAATCTCAGTAAATAACGGGAATAAATCAAAACAAAACATCTAATTCACCTGACACGGGGAGATACAGCTGCGTGTGGGACGTGATTATTATATGTTTCTATTTGTTCTTTGACTCGCAATTAAGTCACAATAAGTTTCAAGTAAAGCCATTTAATAGTTCATTTCTACTTTAAGTGTGTTAGTGTTTTGCCTGCGTATATGGCTGCGCACTACATGCCTGTCTGGTTCCCTACAGAGATGAGAAGAGAGTATCAGACCCTCTGGAAATGGAGTTATACACAATTAGCTGTGAGGCTCCATGGAGACCTTGGTCCTCTGGAACAGCAGAAGTGCTCTTAAACACTGAGCTCTCACTCCAGCCCCATAAAGCTCTTTTTTATTCTGGATTACTGCACCACCCCCCTCCTAAACTGTAGCTTGTCTTTCTGCTATTTTGTCAAAAAGCCACGCAATTGGGAATTCTTCCACAATAGCTTAAGCTCGATGGTTTCCACGCTAGCCAGTTTCTGGAAGTTTGAATGGGGTCGGTTTGGGGGTGGGGTGCATCTCAGCAATGATTCTTTGTGGGCAGAGTGCCCTGCACCTGAAGTGAGACTGAGTATCAGAACTGGCCTGTTTTGATGACCCTATCAGCAGAATCTCTTGGGGTATCTTTGGCTGTTTTTTCAGGTTTGTTCCAGGTGACTTTGGGCAGTTTTGATACATAGAATGGCCACGCAAAAGACAAATAGCCCCAGACAAAGGCCATCTGGGATTATCAAAAGCTATTACGGTCATTTCACCAGCTCCCCATTTTTCACAACTTTCCTGCTCTACTCAGTGCTAGAGGATCTGTGTTGTGGCTAGCAGTCTGTGGGACACACCTCAGGTCCACCCTGTGCCTCGCCCCACGCCCTGGAAGGCTGCCTACTACCTTCTTTGCAGACTATCTTCTGCCTGACCAGTGGGGAAGTGTCCAAAAGAGCGGGGGAGGAATGAGGCCGGGAGTGGTTTATCAACTGCCTCCCTTTCTAACCTGCCCCCCTCCATGCTCTAAAGGGCTCAGTTCCATAAGGCATCCCTTTCCACACAACACTCCCAGTCCCTGGGTTCCAGTTTTAGAGACTTCTCCCTCCACTGGTACTTCTCAGTCTCTGGGTAGCAAGGATGTCCCAGGTTTATTAGACCCGAGAGATATGCCAGCCCTTAAAATTTCTACACATACCCATACACCCCTCTGCAATCATTTCTCCACTAAATCTCCTAGAAGTATCTTCATTTGCTAGCTACTTCCGGCTGAGGCCCTGGCTCACCCAGTCACAAGCTGAACCATGTTCTACCAGCTTGAGCATTCAAGATGCTCAGTCTCCAAGATGGGCAGCAATGTCGGCCACAGATAATTAGGGTGTGGTTTACACAACCTCACACGCACAAACTAAGCCCATACTCTGCTAAAGGAAGTCTGAACACTAGAGATGGAATAGAACTTTGCAGGCTCACCCACCTCCCTGGAAAACTCTACATCTATGCTAGCCCTCGGCATCCTGGAAGTCTTCTCTTGCAATCTTAAGCCCTCGGGCTCTTCTTTGTTCCCCGGCACCAAGGGTATCAGTGACTGGAGCAGACTGTGCCATCTCAGGCCCCTTTGTTTGTTTTCTCTTTTTCTCAAATCAGTTTATTGAATATTCTGTCTTCCTGTGTTCCAGAGTCCCCTGAGGTGGTAGGACAGTATGCAGACAGCATTCCATACTACCTGGTGAAATCACATTTTAAATATTGTAGGTCCTCCAGGCGAGCCCGCCGAGTCCTGATCTTCTCTCCAAAATAGCCCTGAAGTCCATCACACTAAATCAGTAACTATGCTAATTATATCCATTACTGAAAATAATTCCAAACAGTGAGGCCATCACCTCCAGGCTTTTCCAATGAGGGTAACTCCCAGCTGGGCTGTTGAAGGCTTAGAAGTGAGGCGGGTCCATGGAATGGCTTGTTTCTTTGAGCTGGAAAGTGGAAATCTTCACTTCAAGAATTCAGCCTGCATGTCCCACACCCACCCCACCCCACCCCTGGAACACACCAGACCGTGGGACTAAGAAGCTCTGCCCAGTGTATCCACCACCATCCTATCTTTAATCCCCTCTCCTTCCCAGCCATTACAATGCCAAGCACGAAAGCAAAACAAAACCACAGGACAAAGAAAACGGAGCTCCATGGCCTCTGACATTTATTCTAGAATACTGTGACTTTGGAAGTCTCTGCAGAGAGGCTGGGAAGTGGGTGGGCTGGGTGCCAGCATTCATTAGCGGCAGCTGCGGGATAGCCTGAGGCTCAGAGTCTGTGGGTGGGTGTGGGTGGGTGGGGTAGGTCCTTACAGGCTCCCACCTCCTTGCACTGAGGGCCTGTGGCTTTCCCAGGTTGATGGTGAATAAGCCCAGGGCTCCAGTGGAGGCATCAAAGGCAGCTGGATGGCCTCCGCTCAGGTTGTAAATTGTCCAACACTTGGCTGAAAGTGCTTTACAAGCTGCTCGTGAACAGGAGGTGGATGCAGAAAGCTGCTGGGCTCAGTCACCTTTGCCCAGGGACCCACCCCCCCACCCCGCCCATGGTCTGATAGCTGTGAGGGAGAGCAGCAGCACAGCAGCTCCCCTTAGAGGAAGGAAGGGATTGATGGATGAGGGGGAGTGGCTTTCCAAGAGAAATGTTTGTGGGGGAAAAATAACAAGTGTCGAGAAAAATGAAAGAACACGTCAAAACTGCTGATGTAGTTTAAGTGTGCCTAGCATACAACAGGCAGAGGCAGGGATGGGGGTAGGGAGGGGAAGAGAGAGAATGGGGGCTGGGGGTGGGGTGGAATCTGGCACCAGGATCCTGAATTCTCTAGATGAGGCACTCTTTCAGTTCTGCAGATCCACAAACATCTATGGCCTAGATACAATTGATGGTGTTATGGGGAACTCACCCCAGATGACCACTTAGACATAGTGTGTAGCCAATTAATTTTAATTGATTCAAACTGGGTGGGACCTAGGTATACTCAAGTATCCAGAACAAGGAGTGTTTTAAGGCAGAAACCATGGCCTGCATCTCTCTCGGCAGCTGCAGGGACCTTCGCAGAAGTAAACCCTTTGAAGCAGGCTTCTCGGAAGCAAAGATATGTGATTGGCTAGAAGGGTTCCACAGAAACAGGCAGTTTACAGAAGCTGAAATAACTTAGCTAGGACAGCCTGACCTTTGGTGCCTAGAATAGAGTTGGGGAGTTTTCCATTCGGACTTTCCATCCAGGAGATCAAATTCTAGTTCAACCTGACATGGCCTCAGTAAGCATACAAGATGGAGGTCTTACCCTATCACAATGGAACTTAAAGTTTGCAATGATCCTAACAGACAATGGAGACTCTTGTCCAGAGGCTTTGACTTTCTTAGACATGCCTTGAACCCCCCACTCCAACTCTTCTTTGCTTCCCTGTAAGATGAGGACAGGAGTACAAACCTCTTGGAGACAATGGAATTAGAGATACTTCTTAAAGCACACAGTATTTAATAAGTGGTCTGTATTCAAAGAATCAATGGTTAAAACCATGGCATTGCACAGTGATGGCAGGAACAAAATGGCAGATGTGCTTTCTTCCAGTGTGGCCTTGTGAAGACACGGGGACACCTGTGTTCTCTCTAGCAAGCAGACGCTGTTAACAATTACAGTCTAACACTATCCTTGCTCCACAGTTGCTGAGCTGTCTCAAAAAGAGGTTGTAGAGTGTAGGAGGAGAATACTTTGGTTGTAGAGAAATACCAGGAATCAGAGGACTTTATGCACTGTCGTGGTTTGAGTGCTCTGAGAACCCGATGCCATCCTTTTCCACCATAGTCCTGTGAACAGGACCACCCTAGACACCAGCCCTAATCCAGCATCCAGTGACCGCAGAGACCAACCATGTCCAACCAGAAACCAAAGAGCTACCAGATGACCGAAAGGATGGGGAGCAGCAGTAAATGCTGTCATTTCAGGTCACTAGGATTGAAGCCAGTGGGTCATGTAGCAAAAGCTAATGTCTGTTTTGAATATGGAAAAGGAGAAACTGGAAATGTGAGCACAGCCTTCTATGAACTGAAGCCTTCAGGAGTTAGTCTTCCTCCGTTTTATTCACCAAGCTTGGCTAGACCAGAGGCTGAGGCTAGGGCTTCAGAGTTGACCCTTAATGTATGACTTTTGGAAAAGAGAGAAAGAGGAAAAAAGAAAGAAAGGAAAAAAAACAGACAGAAGAAAGGGAGGGAGGGAGGGAGGGAGGAAAAGCTAAGCCTGCATTAAAGAATCTATGATACCAAATGGTAGAAGTTCATAGTTATGGAGGGTTAAAATGTTGCAAGCCAGAGCCAAATTATCTTGGGCTACATTTAATCCCTTTGAAAGTCATTTCTTGCCCGCCTGTGTTTGACCTAACATCCTTGTGACCATCAAAACTTTAAACTGTATTCCTAGTGGGACACTGGCTTCCACCAATCTGAGACTAAGAATGTCGTCAGATAGCATCTGAGACTTATTGTAGTTTCTCCTTCTTTGCTGTGGTCTGCCCCCCTGTGGTTCCCACCAGTGTATTTGACAAATACTTTGATTCATGACTTTTTTGTTCCATAAGTGACTCTCATAGAGCCACTTCCACAGCATCCCATGATATCTGGAGAACCCCAAGTTTGTGCCATTGGGCTGTGGCCACTCACATCTGGCCCCAGATAAGCTCTCTCTTACTCTCTCTGAACTGAGAACAGTGGGTTTGCCTTAACAATGCTAAGGAATTGAGATGCCCCTCTATGACACTGAGGCCTCCAGGACAAACATCAAGGGACTTTCAATCTTCCAAGAATGGGAACTGAGGGATCTTCTCTCAACAAGTGAAAACTCCAGCAGTCAGGATTAGGGTTTAGTGGCAGAGGACCTCGGTTTGTCAGAGCTAAGGAATGTTGAAGCATCGATCACACCATGCAACAGATCTCACACAAGAGGTTTATTGGAGAAGGGGCTGTTCAGAGGCCGCCTCTGAGCAAGGGTATGAGGGAAGAAAAGAAGTTCCAAAGAGAAAGTACTGACTTTTTATAATGGGGTATAGCTCATGTGGATAGGGCAACTGTGGAAACGTGTCACATTTTGGTGGCTGATAATGATGTGGGCACTGTTGCTGGGTCACTGGAGGTGGGGCTTAGGGGTAGGGTTTTCTAATAGTCTGAGTGTGGAAATCTCATTTCTCTTGTATTCTTCACAACTATGCTCTTATATGCTACCATTCACTCATTCTACAGATATTTATTGACAGGGCTAAGAGCAAAGTGGACAATGATCCCCGCCCTCGAATAGAGTACATTCTAGGTGGAAGCAGACAGTATACGGGCTGAATAAGTAAAATGGGTAGCACGTTGGATAATGTTAAGTTCTAAGAATTGCAAATAAAGAGGCAAACAACAGGTGAAACAGTGGATAGGAGTCATTAGTATTTTAAAGAAAGTGACATTAGGTTAGAAACTCGAGGAAATGAAAGAAGGAGGGTATCAGTCCATTTCCCAGCTCTATTAGAGAACATCCAAGAAAGATTAGTTCAGCTCACAATTTTGGAGATTTCAGACGGCAATAGGTTGGCCCCATTGCTTTGGACCTATAGCAAGATAGCAAATTATGGTCGGAGCCTACAGTAGGGTAAAAGCACTCCCCTCGTGACTGAGGATTGAAAGAGAGTGAGAAAAGGGTAGAATCCCACAGTTCAATTTGAAGACATGCCCTCGTAAGCAGACTTACTCTCAGATGACTCCACTTTTTAGAAATTCCACTGTGGTTGGGGATTTAGCTCAGTGGTAAAGCGCTTGCCTAGCAAGTGCAAGGCCCTGGGTTCGGTCCCTAGCTCCGAAGAAAAAGAAAAAAAAATTAGAAATTCCACCAACTCCCAAGAGCACCACCCTAGGGACTGAGCCTTTGCTATGTGGGACTCTGAGATCCACTCTGGAGACCTGCTGGAGGAGGAGGAGGAGGAGGAGGGAGGCGGAGGAGGAGGAGGAGGAGGAAGAGGAGGAGAAAGAGGAGGAGGAAGAGGAGGAGGAGGAGGAGGAGGAGGAGGGAGGGAGGGGGAGGGAGGGGAAGAGGAGGAAGAGGAATGCTCTAAAAGTAGGAGTAATGACCCTGGGGCTAGAGCCTTTAGATGGCTAGTGAAAGGAGCAACAGGAGGCCAGTGTGGTGGTGGTGGGGGAAACATGAATAAGGAGGAGCTGAGATCAGAGAGATAAAGTAGAAGCCTCTGAGGAGAGTCCTATGGCCCAAAGTTAGGGTGGTGACTGAATGGAGGAGCTTGTCAGATCTCAGGAGCATAGCGTCATGACCTTGCACTAACAAGATACCTCTAGCTGCTATTGTTAAAGGCACTCAGAAAGGACTCGGGGGCAGGACTGGTGAGGCAGTGAGGAGGATACTATGACAGCCAGGAACTTGTAGAATTGAAAATGAAGTAGAGGTATCTAGCCTCCACCTAGGTTAGAAGGCCCACTCAGTCGCCATTTGTTAGGGGAAAATATTGAATTATGTCTTTTTGCCAGCATTATGTTGCCCGAGAGAGCAGCCAACGGGACGTTGCTTTTGGACTTGAACAAGTTCTGCTTTGATGATGACAGCGAAGCTCCGAACAACAAATTCAACTTTACCACGCCATCTGGAGCGGGGAGCAGCCGCCGATTCTCACAGCGTCCAGCTGGCTCTGGGAGAATTGTGGTCAGTTTACGGTCATTGCATCGTTAAAAGGACACAGGAAAGCTGGTCCGACAGGCATGGTGCTTTTGCTACCCTGCAGAGAGAAATTTGCAAGGCAGCCTCCTCTCAGAGCCACGGTTGCAGGGAAACTCAATAGTGGCTGTGTGTTCCTGTGAGCTCCGTATTTTCCCCAGGCTTCAGCGTCATTCATTCCGCAGAGCTGTGCTGGGGTGTTCAGGTCTTTGCGTGGCTTGTGTTTGCATTCGGTTTAGTGAGCCGGTGTAGACCTGGCAGTGCCCGCTGCACACAAGCTCCTCTGTTATTTGAGTGCCTGCTCCTCGAATGAGGTACAAGGGAGAGAAAGCAGGGCCTGTGCTGTCTTGATGGATTCTGCATCCCAGAACCAGCAGAGACCCTACAGAGGATCAAACAGGGAACAGGTGGGAAGTATGCACGGGAGCGAAGGCAGATCGGATCGACAGGCATGAGAGGCAGGGTTCAGCAAGCTTGTGAGGCCTCTGCTCACACCGGGCTCATGCCATAGTGTGTGTGGAAAAGAGCAAACAGGGAGGACATGGCAAGTGGATGGGTCTTGAGGGGTGTTTCCAGTGGACCTCGGGGATAAGAGCAAGCTGCCCGCCACCTTCCTCCTCAGCCTGCCTCCTTTCTTACCTCCCATCTCAATCCCCTAGAGAGCAATGGTATCATAAAAAAAAATTTCTATTTGGGGAAAATTCATATTTTTCTTAGGTTCTTAATCCATATCCACTGTTTAAAAACATAGGGAGCACTGAAGAGCATCACCGTGTCCACAGTTTGATGTATTTTTCCTGTTTCATTTCTCTGTGGTTTCGAGTATATTTGTATAATTGTGTTAAATAACGGAGCTATTCCTGTATAAAAGGTTCAGTACTGGCTTTTCTTCCACCGACCTGAAAGTATGAACCTTATTTGTTGGGCAAAAGTGCTAGGTAAATGGGTATCCTTGGAGACATGTTTCTCCGCTGGTAAATCAGTTCTCTAGCGGTGGGTGTTACAGCATGGTCTCACAGCTCCTCGAGCACCCTGGCAAATGCTTTCCCAAAGGATGCTGGCAATTTACGTGGCCACTAACTGTGTGAAAACAGATCTGTCAGTTCAACAAAAGGGCTGTTTATCCCGTGTAACCTGTTGTCTGTCTTGACCTAGCTGATTGGTGATCTAGATTATGAAAATCCAAGCAACCTCGCAGCTGGCAATAAATACAGTGTGATGATCCAGGTGCAAGATGTGGCTCCTCCGTACTATAAAAGCAAGTACCTTTTTACTTACTCCGTACGGCATCCCCACGGGCATCGACGATTAAACTGTACTCAGCACGTCCAGGTTTAGGACAGAGTCTCCCTGCTACACCAGTCGGTCCCCAATAGCTACTTCCTCTTGGCTGAGTTAGAGCACCTGAGTGTTCTAAGGGCCTCTCTGCCTCCAGTCTTGCTCCTTTCCCACACAGCTTCACCAGTTCTGCCAGTGATTTTGTTTTTTAGAAATGCCAATGTACCACTACCTGTCAAGTTCATGGCTGAACTCTTGGGTGTGGCACACCAGCACTTCTATGATCTGGCTGCTGCCTAACTCAATGGCTGCACCTCCCCACTCCTGCCAACGTCCCTTTCCTTCAGCTGCACCAAATCACTTATAGCTGCCCTGACAGACTCAAGGAGCTTTATATCGAGGTTGTTTTGTACATGGCTAGAACTCTAGAATTCCATACCCCTCCCCTTTCTGTACTATTCCAATTTTGCACTATCCTAATTCAACACTGTCCCTCTCTCCATACTATCCCCATACCTCATTGTCCACCATTAGACACTATCCCCACTGCACACTATCCCACCCCACACTACCCCACTGTCTCCTCATTCCATACCATCCCCCATCCCATGCCCCCCTACTGCATACCATCCCCCATCCCACACTATCCCCCATTCCATACCATCTCCCTTTCCAAACCATCCCTGATCCTACACTCTCCCCATCCTGCACTCTCCCTACTCCACACTGCCCCTGTCTTCATACTGGCCCACTTGCCCTTCTTAATTGTTGTCAGGCTCATCTCAGACTTTCTCCTCCAGGTTCCACAGTGCTTGTGTTTGTATCAGAGAGCCTACAACTCAGTGTCTTGAAGCCAGGTTCCCACCTGTATCCCAGAGCCCACGCACATCACAAGGAACTTTCAAAATGCTCACAGAACAAATGAGTACAGGTTGTGATTTGGATTTGTTTCTATTTCCATTTTTAGAAAGCATCTACATTTCTATCCTAACACGCCCAGAAAATGAACTTCCTCTCATCTTCCAGAGGTCCTCCTACACGTTTGATGTGCCAGAGACAAGACCAGGTAGGTAGGGACCAAGTCCCAGGTCACAGACTCTTGCCAGGCATGGCTTCTCCTCTCCTTCTCCCCGACCCTCTCTCCACTCCCGTTACCCCTTTCTTTCTCTCCATGCCACTCTTGAGTTGCTCTTGTCACTGTAGAGACCTCCAGGTGAAACATAGGTTTTGAAATCTTGATTAAACTGTGTTTTTCTGAATGCCCCAATTGCTTCCTTCTCTGTCTGCTTAGTTCTGTTAATCCTACAGTGTTTGGTGTTGTCGACTGAGTTTTTTCCTTGGGTCTCTTTCTTCTGTGGTTTTTAATCAGCTCACTGTTCACCAGTTGAAACGATTTCCCACTTCTCTAGTTTCTTTATTTAAAGGCAAAGTAAGAGTATTTCCTCCTTTTTCTTTACTTCACCGGCAGTCTTATTTTCTGCCTTTCTAATGGTACTTTGATTTTTATGGGCTATTGTCCCATCGAGGAAAGATTCTCATGACTGACATAGTGGCATATGCCTGTAAGCCTAGAAATTGGGAGGTGAGGACAAGAGGAACAGGAATTTAGCGCCATCTGATCTTACAGAGCAAGTTCAAAGTCAGCATGGACTATGTGAGACCCTGTGAGAAAACACACACACACACACACACACAGGGTGGGGAGACAGAGATGATAGATAGATACATAGATAGATAGGCAGACAGATAATAGATGATAGATAGATACATAAATACATAGACAGATGATAGATAGATCGATAGATAGATAGATGATACATAGATACATAGATGATTGATAGGTAGATAGATGGACACACAGACAGATAGATAGAGATGAGAGATAGAAAACAAGAACACATACATGAGGGACAGAGGAAGAGTCAGAGACAGAAACAGAAAGTCCTTGCTCCCAGCTTCACTTTCTGTCCATCTTCCCTGACTTGAAGATAGTTAAGTGTTAGCTTTCTATGTTATCTGGCATATTCTGTCAAATATAACAGCTCCTCCCTAGCCATGTACCTTGGGCTCACGGGTATTCCTTCTCTAATGAAAAACAGAGCCAAACCAAAGGCAGAGCATCCTGCTAGTATTCCAGTTCACCTCATTCTCCTTATGGAAGTCTCTAGTTTCTGACATGACGTTTCAAAACAAAACACGAAAAGATGATCCAGGGAGCACATCAGCTCCTCACCCTTTGCCCAGTGTTCTACATATTCAACAGGACCAAACCTTTAATAAATCCACTGATCCCGGTACTGTGACGTTAGCCTTCTGCTACAGGTCACACACTTGATGCTAGCCTGTAGGAGTGAATAGCAGGGTCTCCCCCCTACACACAAGAATGTAAGAATGAACTTCTACAAAACAAGAACTTCAGCAGCCAAACCAACTCTTGTAAAATAAGCAGAAAGAGCAGAACTTAAACATCTACCCTGGGCAGTCCTTAATTGCTATGTTATTTTTCTAAAGACTTATGTATTTTTATTTTATGTGTACAAACGTTTTGCCTGCAGGTATGTTAGTGCATTGTGTGAATGTCTGGTGCCTGCAGAGGCCAGAAGAAGGAGTCAGATCTCCCCAAACTGCTGTTACATATTGTTGCAAGCTGCCATGCAGGTGCTGACAATCAGACCTGGGTCCTTTGAAAGAGGGACAGGTGTTCTTACCCACTGAGCACCTCTCCCTCCCCAGTAGCTCATTATAGAAAATTTGAAAACTCAAGAGACTTTTAGACAGCACTACTACCGAAAGTTGGGAGTGGGGATGGCATGTTCACTCATACCGTTCGAATATAATATAGTAAACGTATGGACTTGTGACAACTAGGACGCTTCTAAAAGTCTACCAATGGCAGCGAGATACCTCCCCCCAAGTCAGTACTAATGGTTGTACTCTATTCCTGCAGCTAGAACCCAGGTTGGGCAGGTGCGAGCGACTGATGCAGACTTCCCTCAGAGACCAGTGGTGTATTCTATATCCAGAGGAGGGGCCAGCCTCCAGTACCCAAACATATTTTGGATTAATCCCAAGACGGGAGAACTCCAACTAATTACTAAGGCAGACCATGAAACCACTCCTGTCTACATCCTCACGGTCGAGGCCACCAACAGCGAGGACAGGAGCTCAGTCACTGTGAGTGGGGCTGTTGGGTCTCCTATAGCTCACCCAGCTGATTGACTTGGGGTCCCCTCCATGCCTTCAGCATATGGCTATAGCAGAATGGGTAGATGAGGAGAAGAGGAAGAAGCAGTTCTCAGGACATAGAGATCCACAACTATCTGAGGCTCATCGTTGTGAGCAACTGAGAGAAGCCCTAAGACCTAAGGCAAGACACTGGCATATCTACTGAAGCCACAAAGCCACTGTGTAGAGCCAAGTTCCTGCTAGGGCACTTGAAGTCTTGCTTTTCTTCTATGAGCTGGTGGTGAGTGGCAAGCTGCCAGAGCGGTTGGATTTGTCGTTCTTAATCTCCTCCTGAAGCAGCCGTGCCTGTTTCTGCCCCATGCCATGCATGCCTGATGGAGTAGATATTACAGCGATACTGTGACCCAAACTTGTATTGTGATGATAAAAACCACATAGTGGCTATGGCTGAAGGAAAAGAGGTACCCTTTGGCTCCTGGTTCTGAAAATTCAAGCCCATCTGTTTGTGCCTTTGGTGACAGTGGCAGGTAGTGGGAATATACGTTTTAGATAATGCTCACATTTCAAGAGTCAGGAAGCAAGGAGAGAATGGGACAGGGTCTCACAATCCCATCGAGGGTGTCCCCTCAACGACCCGTGGACCTCCCACAAGCCCCACCTGCCATAGTTCTCACATTCCACAGCAGTACCAGATTGGGCACAAGCCTTACCCACATCCAAACCACCACAGAAGCTGCTGAGGCACTGCTTCTCAGAGGTCCACGTTGAGGCCCTTGTTGAATGCAGATTCTCAGTGCACAAGTGTGTGGGTCCTGAGTTCACATGCCACACCAGACATGCTTTCCGAGGGGTGCTGGTGTCCCACACAAGCATCCATGAGACCCTGGTGGGCCTGTGGGGTGATGGTTAGGATGATCTAAGGGTCATGTGATGCCCATAAAGATCTATTAGAGAAGGGAAAAGGCATGGGGGAAGCGACTGGCAGCCCTGTGTGGGAGGGACAGCAACTGACTTGCAATGAGGAGAATGAATTCATTTCTTAGTCGTGCTCCCAATCTTCCGAGAGGGTATGGACAAAGTTTATCTCTGTGACCCTGTTTCTGTGGAACGTCGAGTGATTAACCAATGTGGGATAGTTCAGTTCCTCTGGCGACCTGCTTTGAGCTAATGGGATGGTGTGCTCAGGGATTCACGAGGCTCAACGCTGCTCTCCAGGGAAAGTTGGAGATAATTGCTGTATTTGTTAGGGTGTCCTTTTTCTTTATTATTTTCTTAAGACAGAACTGAATGGACTCCTGTCTGGAAGCTCGCTAGAGTGAATATTTCAATTTATTCCCCGTATTAGAAATAGCTGAAATCCCTACATTTCAAAAGTAGAATGAATAGGACTCGAAATTCATAAGCCTTTAAATAGCGTGATGGGCCAAAATGGTCACATAAGTCCCTTTCAGGACTGAGAATATGGGGTCCTCTGCTGGCAGGTGTCCCAGTCAGTTCGCCAGGCCTGGCACCCAGCAATGACAGATCTACCTGCCGGCTTGTGGCAGACTCAGTGCAGGTCTAACAGCCCAGGACACGGGGAGACAGTGCCAAAGCAGGGCTTTGCTCTAACCCCTTGCTTCCTAGGCCAGGCCGTATGGTACAGCCAGGTGAAGAACATGACAGAAACTGTCTGGGCCACACCCTCCAGGGACTCCAAGTGGTCTCAAGAAAATGGATCCAGGGTTGAGAATCACTGTGATGCACACCAAAGTTAGCGATTGAATGCAGGTTCACAAGGGACAGTGCAGCACACACACACACACACACACACACACACACACACACACACAGAGAGAGAGAGAGAGAGAGAGAGAGAGAGAGAGAGAGAGAGAGAGAGCTAACATACATACACACACAGCAGAGAAGCTAACAGCAAGGGAATTGAAGCAAGACAAAACCACACTACAATCTTAGCCCAGCCTCTCACTATCTGAATGGTTTTATGTCAATTACTTGCTGTCTCCGAGTTCCCTTTTCTCTCATCTGTAGATGGGAGTTATCAAGTTCTCTCTCACATATGACGTTAAATCAGTGAATTCATGCAAATTGCATATCCCACGCATTGAGCGCTCGCTAGGTGCATTTTAGCTCCTAAGGATTGGGCTGATGAAACAGCTCAGCAAATAAAGGAGATTGCTGCCAAACCTGAAAACTTGAGTTTGGTCACTGGGATCCACATGGCGATAGGAAGGGAGGTCCAACCACAAATTATGTCCTCTGACTTATGCCCCCAACACCCCCCCTACACACACACACACACACACACACACACACACACACACACATATACACACACACATACACACACCGACTTGCATGCAATAGTATTCTAAACCACCTTCTTGCTGTTCTAGGTTACTGTGAACATCATTGGAGAAAATGACGAAAAGCCGATATGTACTCCAAATTTTTACTTCATGTCCATCCCAGTGGATCTAAAAGTTGGTACCAACATTCAGAATTTCAAGTTGACGTGCACTGACCTTGATTCTAGCCCCAGATCTTTTCGATACTCCATTGGCTCAGGTATTAGTATCAACAATGCTGGGCCATTCGGGAGGAACCAGGCAGTTGGTCTCTGCTCATACACTGCGGCCAGCACAGTGTTGGGGTGGGAAGGTATATTTTACACGAAGAATCCAAGGGTCCCTGTGCTTCCCAGTGCTGTCAGCTTCTCTGTCTCATCCAGTTCTCTCCAGGAACTTCCCACAACCAGACTCACCCCCACAGGGCTGTTGCAAAGCTCTAGGAAGGATGAATCCTTTTAATGGAATACTCTCCCCCAAATTCCCAGAATACAATGAATATTTTTTTTTTCAATTTCATCTCTTCAACTACCTCTTTTCTTGGAAAGAAAAAAAAAAGTGCCGTGGGGGAAGGGACTTCCAGGCCTCTCTCGGGATAGAAATAGATTAAATAGATTGAATGCGTTCTGAAACATGTCCTCAGCAATACTCCTCTGCTCCATTCATATTCTCTCTTTAAAAATATGCCATTGCGGGAAGGAGGGGGGGAAAGAGCACCCCTCACTGGAAATGAGACCAAAATAGCTCATCTAATGAAGTGCCGGGGCCAGAGATTTAAACCCAAATAAGCAGAACAATTCCACATGAAAGACTAAAAATCCGTCTCTGCCGCCCGCTGAGCCTAGCAGAGCAGTGGGAAATCTCTGAGCCACTGTGCCACAAAACCCAGGGGCAGACCGTGCCTGGAGACCGCAGCTGCTGGGGATGGAGCTAATCCACACCGAGTGTCCCTAGGACTTAACCGAGCATTTCGCTGCTGAGGAAGTAAAAATGGCATCATCTGCTCCATTTCCTGCTTTTTCAGTCAGTATTGAGTCTGGAGACACTGGAGGATGAGCAAGAGCCATGATCGGGCTGGCGTTCTTCCTGACCTAGGCACCATCAGGTTGTGGGCCCCAGCAGAGCTCTGTGCGTGCGTGCGTGCGTGCGTGCGTGCGTGCGTGCGTGTTTACGTTTGTGCACCCACTCAGCGCAGGCAGTGTGTGCATGGGTTAGGAGGCAGGTGGGGTGAATTCACAAGGACCTGGGCCTGAAGTCCTTGTGATATCAGAAGGTTCCTTCCTTTAGAGGACTTTCGACCCTTGACACCAGGATAGCCAGACAGGCTCCACAAAAGGCATAAGGGGAACATGGTCCATGATTAGGTATGGCTCACTCTGCGTTCTTGCTGTCCACATACCAGGACAATTAACTCTCCCCCTGGTGGCCCTAAGACAGGGGCACTGTGGCTCTTTATCCAGTGCATCCTCACTTGCAGGACATCACAAACCAAACCCTATTACATAAAAAACAAAGTGCAGAAATTTGAGGAAATTAAAAACAAGTGCAGTTTTCGTCTGAGTCTTTATTTTACCCTCTTTTTAATTCTTTTACCCACATTCTTGGGTCAAATCTCCTTTAGGCAACATCAACAATCATTTTGCCTTCTCTCCCAATGCTGGCTCCAACATCACACGCCTGCTGCTGGCATCCCGCTTTGACTATAGCATCCTTGATACAGTCAGGGACTACAAGCTGCTTGTCTACGTCACCGATGACAACTTGCTGTCTGGCAGAACAAAAGCCAAGGCTCTTGTTGAAACAGGGACAGTGACTCTGAGTGTTAGAGTCATTCCTCACCCGGTCACGACCATCACAACTCCCAGGGTAAGAATCTGAGATCTGTAATCTCCAGCCATAAGTCCTTAGAATTTATAGCAATAGACCCAGAAGTATGAGACAGACAGGAAAAAAAAAGTTGAGGCATTTGTTTGGAAGGGCCATTGATTAGCAGATGGGAATCTGTGTAAGAGCATGGACACACAGATTAATGGCATGCACCTTTAATCCCAGCAGGCAGAAGCAGGTAAATCTCTGAGTTTGAGGCTACCCTGGTCTACAGATTGAGTTCCAGAACAGCTAGGGCTACACAGAGAAAACATGTCTCAAAACATGCACTTGCACACACACACCACACACAAAACCAAACAAACAGAAGGCAAAAGAAAAAAAAGGACAAGAAAAATAGACCCCGGAGCGTAGAGATCAGAGGAGTCCCACTGGCTTTCTTTTGTATAGTAGTGAACAGCCTGGCAGGAGCTGGGAAGGAGGAAAGATTTACTTTGGTTCATAATTTAGCAGGCAGGAGTGTGTGGTGGAGGAGCCCCTCATCTCATGACTTACAAGAAGCAGAGAGCTGGAAGGGGCCAGAAGGCAGGTATAGCCTTTGCAGGCGCACTTTCAGCCAGGGTACCTGTAGCAAGGCCCTGCCTCCTAAACTTGGAGGGGAAGGGCTTTCATTTTTAATGTATTCAATGGCAGATTCCTTTATGCTTAATTTATGCTCGTGTGTGTAAATGCTTGCATGTGTGTATATGCATCACCTACATGTAGATGCCCATGGAGCCCAGAAGAGGGCACTGGGTTTCATGGAACTGGAGTCACTTGATGTGGACAATAGGTGCTCTTAACTGTTTAACCATCTCCCCAGCTACTCCTTTTGAGATTTTTTATGGCATTTATTTATTTATTTATTTATTCATTCATTCATTCACTCAGTGTTTGTGCATATATGTATTTGTGTGTATATGTGTATATGTGTGTATACATGTACATGTATGTATATGTGTGTATGTATATATGTGCATATGTGTATTTGTGTGTATATGTGTGTACATGTGTATGTGCACATGTGTACATGTGTGTATATGTATGTGTGCATGTATGTATATATGTGTTTATGTGTGTGTGGATGTGTGTACGTGTGTGTACATGTATGTGTGTGTGCATGTGTATACTCCCCCACACATGTGGAAGTAAGAGGATAACCTGTAGTAGTCAGTGCTCTTTGCACACCAGGTGGACTCTAGGAATCAAATCTAAGCCATGGGGATTGGCAGCAAGCTCCCTTACCTACTAAGCCTGTGGGGGTTTCATACTCAAACCACAACAAACACGGAGGACCTTTCCTGTGGGGAAAGCTGGCAGGCTCTCCTTAGGAAGAAATTGCCAAGTCTCTTAGGTTTACAGCAAACGGACCTCGACATTTCCAATCCCGAAATCTCCACGACTTGTTGGTTATCTGCCTTCCACTCTAGGAAGCAGATTCTGAACTTGATCTCACTGTGATCACAGCCCCACTCATCTGGCAGTGGCAGCTGGATCGAGTGAACACAGAAAAGCTTACAAGGTACAAAAACAAGAACAAAAACAGCTTTCATGGCTCCTGCCTTCCCAGTGAGAGACAGTGGCTAAATTAGTCCCTGGATTATGCTGCGTTGCAACAGAGAACTTGCTTGTAGACCCTGTAGATGTAAGGGAGGGGAAGAGAGACAGACAGTGTACTTAAGCCAGGAGCTGATACACACTTCCCCAGTTTTTCTGGGTTCAGATCTAACGGATAGAAAATAAAGAGGTCAGAGCTGGAAGCACCAACTATAAGCTCACAGATGTGGAATTTGCAGAACAGGAGGGAAGAGTGGCCGAGACACTTCACACACCACAACGCTGAATGTCAAAGGCGTTTCCGCCCCCGTCACACTCCCTTTCTCTGCCCTTCAAGCCCAGGATTACCTACCAGATCCGCAGGGAAAACATATTCTCTCCATCCGCATGGTATGTGCC
The DNA here is from genome assembly GCF_011064425.1 of Rattus rattus. Classification (NCBI taxonomy): domain Eukaryota; kingdom Metazoa; phylum Chordata; class Mammalia; order Rodentia; family Muridae; genus Rattus; species Rattus rattus. Next base: position 46,387,009 of record NC_046160.1, on the reverse strand, counting down.
GTTCATCATCACTCTGGGCTCCATAGTTCTTGTCGGTCTTCTGGGGTCCCTGATGGTCCTGCTGGCCAAAGCAGTCTACAGACATTGCTCCTCCATGACCAGGAAGGACAAGAAACCTCTGTGAGTTCTGGGGGGCTGAGACTTCCCTTGTTTTTGCTTGTTTGTTTGATTGCCTTTGTTTTGTACAGGGCAGGGTACGCAGCTTGAAGGGGAGAATAGAAGATGAAGGGATAGAATTCTAGCTTCCCTTGGGCCTTGTCACCTGTGAGGCCAGGACCATGGCCTTTGGCTTTCTCTGACAGCTTACTCCAGCCCTGATGGGATTTAGTAAGTAGGCTTCCAGTGACCTTGCCCTGGACAAGCACTCCTGAAAAGCCCCCCTGTGAGTAGCAGTAGAATATAATGTGCTCTTCTCTGCAGAGTATTTCTAGGAAGGGATGGGACTAAAGGAAGCAAACCCTACCAACAACAATGCAACAGATTAGAAAATTAAACTTTGAGTGCCGCTTAGGCCTTTATGTCATTAGACCATCTCCGTTCTCTTGCGTGTGACTCTCATCTCCCACCATCTGGGAAACACACAGTAGTTGCATGCCAGGTTTCCCTCCTCCCTACTCTCACTTGCTCAGACATATGATTCCTAAGAGAACCTGTGCGTGTCACACACTTCTCCCGGGGCCAGATATAGCCTCAGTAACTCTTACAGCCAGAGCACAATGGCTGTGAGCCAGGATTTTTAGAGTTGGTCAAGTTTCAGGTTCAAATCTAAGCTCTCTCCTTTCCTGGGCACCTGACATTGGGCACATGAAACTCTCTCTGGAAAACTAACCGAGCAAATGCAGAGAGAGCCCTGGGTAGTGTTCCTGACACCAAGCTAACACTTGCATGAGCAATGGTTTTGAAGTGGCTGCAGTTTTAACTTCATAGCCAAGACCCAGTGAGCTCATGATTCTAGACCCCAAATTTAACCAAATGCCCAAATGTCCTGGGAGCTGGGTGCCCTGACATTCAGGGTCTCTCAGTGGCAAAGAAGAAGTGAGTGATAAGACTCAGATGCCTCTTAAGAGTATTTGAAGATTAACCATGACTACCAAGGGATTTTACGTATCTGGATATAAGATGGTTTAAAGGACATTAGCTTAAAGCTGTGTGTTGCTTTCCACCGTATTTATCCGGGGGAAGTTTGCACTATTGGAAACCTTGACTTCGGGTAAGAAATCCTTGAGCATCTACTGAAATTTAAAAAGACATTTTTGTCTGCAGTCTGTTTACATATGACTAAGAGAAAGACAGAAAAAGAGTACCTTGTTTCTAAAAGGGTCGTATCTGAGCATGTGAGGATGATGATGTCTCATATGAGTAGGCATTTTAAAAAGATATATAGTGACCCAATAGGCATTGCAACTTACATGCAAATTACAGCTATGTGGTAAATATGCATCTTGAACCTGACTGTTCCTATTTGCATTCTAAGTACAGTTTTCATCATGGCCCAATTCAAAAGAGAAAAATAGCTAAAAATTCAGACTCAGACTTGTGCTCTCAGAAAGTTAGTTGTACCATGTGGCAGTCAACACTTGTCAAAGAGTGAGGAATAAAATTAGAAATTTTGAACCCAAGACTTGTATGAGAAGGGCATTAACACCCAGTCTAGCTCCTTCGTGTTATAGGAAACTGAAGCTGTCAGCCCTCTAGCCTCCCAGCTGTGAGACAACATCTCTGCTCTGATGGCTACTGGGGAGAAAATGGGCAAAGAAGAATGGGTCGGTTGTCTCAATGGAATGGTTTTGCCTTCACCAAAGTCACTGCATTCCCTGGAGTTGTAAGAAGCAATAGTTTCAGCTTCTAGACCCTCTGTAGTTCGAGGCTATCAACTGCCAAACTGCTTGGTTTAGCACAGCTGGCAGCCAGAACTTTTTGATCCCCATCCCTAGCCCATTTTCAGACTAGTCCCCAAATTCCAAGAAAGCGGTTGCCTGGAGTCCCTGCATTAACACGTGTGCATATCTACGTGGAATACTGTCTGGTTAACTAATGCCTACCCTTCCCCCGCAGGATAAAGAAAGGAGGTATGTACAGTGCATGCTCTTATGGTCCATTTGCTATCTTTTGCTTGCTCTTTTATACTGTGCTAAAAGGCTCAAACTTGGGCTCAATTGGGGAATATCCATGTCTTTAATGGGGAAGCAAAGAGCATCTATTGCTGGATCAAGGAAGGGCAGGGTGCAAAGATACACAGCGTAGGATGCAGGATGCAGGATGCAGGGTGCAGGGTGCAGGGTGCAGGGTGCAGGGTGCAGGGTGCCTTTGGCTTACTTGGTCCACTCACTTGGGCCTTGCCTGCTTTCTACCCATGTTCATCTCTAGCAGGCTCAGTTTAATCATCTAGGTCTCTCTCCCAGGGAACCTAGCTCATCCTTAGTAGGGATATGCGTTACACACGGCCAGCATTTCCTGACTGCTGCCCGTGGAGGGGGTGGCTGCTCCCAATGACAGTGAGTGCTCAGTCTTGAACTAGTGCCTCTTCTGAAGGAACACTGACACGCTCTTCTCAGATTGCAATGGATTTGATCATCGCTCACATGGTTCATTAGGTCAGACTAGTTAATTGGTCAATTGAACAAGATCTACTGAGAGCCCCAGGCCCAAGGAGATATCTCATCGGAACCTGGGCAAAGAGTTGTCACCTCAAGGCTACTCCAAGCTATGGGGAGAGACAGGACATAGAATGTACAGTTCTATAATTTAAAAAAATGTTTGCTTAAGTCATTGTATCCATGGGGCATGCAGATACGCACAAAGTGCATAAATGCAGGATTCAAACTTTGATTATAATGGTTATTGATCACATAAAGAAAGTGTGTCTTAATAACAGAAATGTCATAGACTAGCTTGATTCTTAGTTTTTTAACTCGATTTACTCATTTCATTTTTGTGTATATGTGAATATAAGCATGCTTGATGCCCTCGGAGGTCAGAAGAAGACATTGGAGCCCTTGGAGTGGAGTAATGGATGGCTGTGAGCCACCATGTGGGTGCTGGGAGTCGAACCTGGGTCCTTTGCATGTGCAATAAGTGCTCTTTACCACTGAGCCATCTCTCCAGCCCCAAACTGAGTTACTTTTAATCTGGATATCGGGAATGGATGTCAAAAATCACTTGTTATGAACAGGTAGTCTTTTTTTCCATTTGAGAGCTAACTTTCTAAGACCAGTATAAATAATCCAGAAAAAGTTTTGGTATTTGAATCGTGTGCTGCCCATACACATGTATGTTTTCTAAGAAACCTGAAGGCTGTCAAGTAACAGGTGTGCAGCCAAATAAACAAAACACCAGCAATAGAACAAAAGCAAAAGCTTTGCTCTGCCTGGGAGACTGAAGTCTGTCTGCTCAGGGAAATCCCACCGTGAGCAGATGTTAAGGTCAGTGTAGCATCTAGGAAGCTTCAACGCTGCCTTGTTCTTTCCCCTGCAGACATGAAGAATACGAAGAGAGAGGCCATGGTGGTAAGTGTGGTCAGTCCAGGAACCCTGCCTGGGAGCTGGGTAGTGTCACCCTGCCTCTGTCTGCACACATAGAGAACCAGGCTCTGGAGGAGCACTTAGGCATTCTGGGAGGTTCATGCATTTGGCCACTGACATAGCTTCATGACAAGATCCTGATAGGATTCTTTCCCTCACTGGACATGTCTGCTCATATATTTGCTCTGGGTTTCATAAGTATTGAGTTGTGGTATTTATTATCCACACCAGCTCTCCAACAGGGTACACTGGGGAAGCAGACAGAGCTTAAAGACCAGAACAAGTGTTGCAATGTTGTACAGGATTTAATTTTTTTCTCAACCCTTCCACAACCTTGCAAGAAAGTAACAAAGAAAGCCCACAGCTTGGGTCTGGTCTTGGCTTCACCTACTCCTTAGCCACATGAGCCTGTAGACCCCCAAGCCTTTGGAAGCTGTAGATTCCTCACCATGAAATGGGAGGAAGGACAGCCACTCCAAGACAATACCTGGGAAAAAATCTCATAAAAACAGACAGATGTCTCACTATGTGCTGCACACAGGCTGGCTAAAGTCACACCTTCACTGTCTTACTTTTCTATTGCTGGGATAAAACACTAAAGCAACTTAAATGATATATTTGGGGCCCACAGTTCCAAAGGATTTGAGTCCATGACCATCAGTGCAGGAAGCATGGCAGCAGGCAGGCATGGCACTGGGGCAGTAGCTGAGGGTTACATCTTGAGACACAGCCATGGGGGAGAGAGGGAGAGGGATATGGGGTTTAGGGGGGAAGGGAGTGGCTTGGGTTTTTGAAACCTGAAAGCCCATCCCCAGTGACACATCTCACTTAACAAGGCCACACCTCCTAATCCTTCCCAAACAGTTCTACCAGTTGAGGACCAAGTAATCAAACATATGAGGCTATGGAGGCCATTCTCATTCAAACCAGCCCTCTTACCCTCCTCTGCTGTCTCTTACTGAGCCTGATAGACTCATCGGGAAGAGATAAAACTTAATAACTATCCTTATCTCCTCCCTGCTTCCCCCATGACAGACCTTGCTGTGATCTAATGTTTATCACGGGGAGGGATGGCAGTCAGAACAGCTGAAGGGAGATTTTTGCTTTACACTCAGTATCTTACTGCTTCTCCTTTCAGGTTAGTCTACTAATGGCAGCAAGGAACAGCTTTTGGCCTCCAAGGTCTTACCATCTAAAATAAGCACCCTAGGGAACCTGGGCAATGCCACGCATAGATGGCCTTTAAACTGTGCCACGTTGATCTATTAAATAAATAAACCTTCATGACATACAATGCGGGGCTTCTTAGAGATGATCTAGTAGTTGAAACACGTGAGATTCTTACTTCTCTTCAGCACCCAAAAGCTATGGGGAAGTGGATAGATGGTAGCTGTCGGGAAAAGCCACATTGAAAGACTGCCACTCCCTAAGTAGCTTCTTACTAGCCTGCTGGAGACCTTGTTTTTGCCACTTTTGGGGGTCGGTATCATAGAGTGAGAGGCTGTCCATGGATTGGGGACAGGCACCTAGACAGAGCTCAGAGTTGAGGGATGCCATACAATACTGTCTTAGTTAGGGTCTTATTATTGTGAACAGACACCATGACCAATGTAAGTTTTATAAGGGACAACATTTAATTGGGGCTGGCTTACAGGTTCTGAGGTTCAGTCCATTATAATCAAGGCAGAAACATGGCAGCATCCAGGCAGGCATGGTGCAGGAGCAGCTTGAGTTCTACATCTTCACCGGAAGGAAGCCAGGAACAGACTGAGCACCCTCAGGCAGCTAGGAGGAGGGTCTCTGAGCCCACCCCCACAGTGACACACTTCCTCCAACAAGGCCACACCTTCTCATAGTGCCACTCCCTGTGCCAAGCAAAGGCAAACCATCACAAATAACAATCATGGAGGGTGGGGCTTAGGGAAGGCCTAGCTGTGGTTCTGTTGGCTTTTGTGAGGGCCATCAGTAAGGCAAGGTAGGTAGCTGCAGGGCAGAGTGCCTGGCTGGGATGCCAAGGCCTAAGGTAAGTGCTCCTGTGAGGGGCTTCCAGCTCTGCCTGGCAGTGATGCCCTGAGGTAATGTGAATCTTAGTCCTCGATGCTTGAGTCCCATAGCATCTGACACGTCTCCTATCATAGCCATGTGTCTTCATTGTGGCCCCTGTTGCTCAGTGGCAAGTCAAGTAGACAGACATACCTGCTTGGTTCACCACGGTGTCCCTAAACTATGGCCCGATGGCTGTTGAATAAATTAATATCTCAAAGCTTGTTTTGAGCAAGGAAAGCCAGGCGCGGTGGTAAAAGCCTGTAATTCCAGCATTTGGGAGGTAGAATCAAGAAGGGCAGACCTGGCCACACGTCAAGTACAAGACTAGTCTGGGCTTAGCATTGTAGAAAGAAAGAAAGAAAGAAAGGAAGAGAAGAGAGGAGGAGAGAGGAGAGAGGGAGGAGAGGAGACAGAGGAGGAGAGACAGAGAGAGAGAGAGAGAGAGAGAGAGAGAGAGAGAGAGAGAGAGAGAGAGAGAAATGAATAGAATAAAATGAGCCTTGTGTGAAGAGCTCAGCCTGTGAGGGTGGGTAGCCTTGGTTGCGGAGAACCTTGGGATTGTGCTTGAAGCTGTCTCTTTGCCTTAGGAATCTATCCAGATGAACTCTGTCTTTGATGGAGAAGCCGTCGACCCAGGTAACCAAAAGAACACCACTTATGGGAATGCTTCGTGTGTCCTGGGCTAGGAGAGTGGGGAAGAGTGTCTAGTATCCTTCTCTTAAGTACTGGTCAGCACCTTGTCACCTCCATAATGTGAGGCTGACCGTTTTAGGCTATAACTTGGCTGAGATAGGTGCAGAGTGGCGCTGGGACAGACTTGTGGGCGTGGCTTGCCTGCTCGCCCCTCCCCTTATGCCTCCGCCGCTTCCCACCTGCAGGCTTGCTCTCTAGGGTGTTATTTCCTCCCCCACTGCCTATTTACAAACTAGTAAAGGAAAGCAGTGAACTCAAGAAGTCCTAGTCTTTTCCCAGCTCACTGATCCTCTCTCACCTACCCGGCCCTTCCCGCACGCATCTAGTGCCATCTTATTAGAAGCAGAAGTGGCAAGTTTGGCTCCCCCACCCCCAGACCGGGGCCAAGAATTTGGTTGACACGATGAACATAAGGTAAAGCTGGCCTCCAGAGCTCTCATTGCCCCCTGAAATCAGCTCCAAATTTAGCTCCTTTACACACATCCCTCTGCTTACAAAGGCTCAATTATAGACGCGAATAAAGGGAAGGAAACCAAATTCAGGAGGCAAGTGTGCTGGCTCCCTGCCACCCTCATATGCAAACGGCTCCAGTCCTCAGAAGGAGGATGGCTCTTCTCCAGTGAGAAGCTGCTGCTGTTGGAATTAAATTTCCCTCTATTATTAGGTACTTGTTACCATAATGTGCCCACATTAGCATAAGTGCTGGTGGGATCCTGAGCCGAGAGAGGCCACTTGTGCTGCTTTGCAGTGGCAGGAGCCCGGCTTGCCTCAAACCCAAGCGCACAAAGAGAAAGCCAGGGAGGACTTCTGCGGTTCTTATGTGCCTGAGAGAAGAAAAGCGGGGAAGAAATGAGCCAACTGGCCTAATGTGAACAAACACATCAATTAGTGTCCGCTGGCTCTGACACAATAAAAATGGCTGCCCCTCCTCATCCCCAGATCAGTTTGTCTGTGTCTACACTCTCTGCCAGCCCGGTGAATCAAAGGCCCCAGCACTTACTTAATGAATTCCTTTTTATGGAGGATACAAGGATCTTTTAAAACAAAAATAAATCAGATCCTATTGGGTAACCCCACTAGAAATTGAACCTAATTTAAGTGATGGTCACAAGGAACTCAAAATTTACATGGCCCCTTCATCCGGCTGAGCCTGCAAACCTTCCTATCTAGAGAAGTATCGTGTGTGTGTGTGTGTGTGTGTGTGTGTGTGTGTGTGTGTGTCTGTCTGTCTGTCTGTCTGTCTGAGCTGCACAGCTTGGGGGAAAGGCAGGCATTGAAAGACTGACTGGGCTCCTCACAAACTGCTCTCCACCCCAGGGGGTGAGTGGGGGTCATACCTTTCCTCATCGTTCCTGATCATCAGAACCAGGGGAAGTAGGTAGAAGCAGAATTGTTCAATTTTTTGTTTGTTTCATATGATTTCTTTATTATCTGCCCTCTAGTGACCGGGGAAATATATGAATTCAACTCAAAAACTGGTGCCAGGAAGTGGAAAGGCCCGTTAACCCAGCTGCCCAGTTGGCCCGAGCCCAGCACCCAGCACAGAGGCACAGCTGGAGAAGCCTCAGTCCCTAAACACACAGGGAAATAACAGGTGTGTATTTGCCAGCCCCTCACGAGGGCTGGGGCCAGCCTGTGTGTGTGACGAGGTGGGGGTGTGCCTCCTTAAATGTCACAGGGACAGTAGCAGTGTTTGGTACAGGGGCCCAGATGTGGGTTGAAGGGATTCAGGTAACCAGGGTCCCAAATCTGCCAAAACATTTAAAAATAGCTCTGAAATGGGGTTTTAGAACATAACGGTCCTTTTCTGAAAAGGCATAGGGATTTTTTTCTCTCTAGGATCACGGCTACCCGGGTTCATGATGAGAGAGTGCCTACATTTGAATGCCAAGTGCCCCCTTACGGTCTTCTATTCTTCTCCTCCGTTCTTCACAGTGGTAGCCAGGCAGCCCTTTCAGCTCAGCTTCCCAGCTCGTATCCTCTAATATGTCTGTCCTTGTGTTCACTTATAAACACAGCTCAAGGGCTAGAGAGATGGCTCAGTGGAAAGAGAGAGCACTGATTGCTCTTCCAGAGGTCCCGAGTTCAATTCCCAGCAACCACATGGTGGCTCACGACCATCTGTAATGGAATCCAATGACTGCTTCTGGTGTGTCTGAAGAGAGTAACAGTGTAAATAAATAAATAAATAAATAAATAAATAAATAAATAAATACAGCTCAACACCATACACCTTTACAAAAGACCATGAGTCATTTTTTAAAGACATAGACAGTACACTGTGAGACATTCATTTGGGAAGAAGAAATACAATGTTATTATTTTATTTTACTTCATTTTATTTGGAGGTGTCTTGCATTTGGCAAAGCAAGCCGATGTGAGATGTTTACCCTGTTAGTATGCAGGCGCCTCCCAGAGACAACCACTCTTCTCTTCCTCATCATAGATGAGTTTTGCTTTTTAAAAACCCATCAAAGTGGGAGACCATCACTGAGCTCACAGCAGTGATCCAGTTCTCCTCTATCCGATGCCCTGATGCCCTTCTATGGCTTTGCCCCAGTTGGAGGAGGCAGAGCGACAGCTGGATGCTGCCTCTGAACTCTAAGGTGGTGGCTCGAGTGTATATTCCAGCATCAGGGACTGAGAGGTCCAGTTGCCCTGCTTCCTTGCTGACTCTTGGGATTGTTGGTCCTTTGAGTTTTAGCTATTCGAATGAAGATGACTCATGGGATGAAATACAGTTTTTCAAAGCTGAAATAATACCAGTCTGAAATAATATAACCCCTGCCTGCTTCTTCCCATTTCCTACCATCAGGTCTAAGTGTATACACACAAGGAAGCTCTACCCAGTGGTAGACCCCCAACTTCCTGTGGGCCTGAACACTGAGCTGAAAGTGTCACAATGGAACTGAACAGGAGCTTTGCAGCAGAGCCTTAGAAGAGCTGCACAGGCCTCAGTTGCTCTCAGTGTCTTGTTCCCCAGCTCGCGGAGGCCTTAGTGCAATAAATACCAGCAAGAGTCCGTGAGGATCCATCCCTACAGCAACCCACTTCCCCACTGTGGAGGGTCCACAGCAGAATCCCTCCACCAGACGAAGACCTCAGGCAGAGAGCACAGTGGCAGGTTTTCTCTGTGTGCCCGAGCCGGCGCGGCCTCTTAGGAAAAGCAGACGTTTGTAAAACTGACCTAGCTGGAGACATGATTTATTAATAACACTGGGCTGCCAGGGAACTCCCTTGAATGGGTATAAATCTTGCAAAAGAAGGCTGAGCCATTCCCTCGTGGGGGTTAAAGTGGGTGAAGTGTTGGCTTTTTTTTTTTTTTAAAGTCTGCAGAGTCCTGACTCAAACACTTTCTTCGGAAATTCTCAGCGTCCATGCAAGTCAAATGAAGCTCTCTGACAGCATGCAGGCTGCTGGGGCTTCATAGCAGTTTACCGGACCATTAAGGATGTAGAAAGTTGGGTGTGGGGAGCTCTCCGCTCTCTGCGAGACCAGCAAGAGACCAGGCTTTAAGAGACCCCAGGTTTGAGTGAAGAACAGAGCTGAGTGTCCTCAGCTGAGACCAGAGGAGCCCGAGGAATGGGGCAAGGACAGCTGGAGGCTTCAGAGGAGAGAGCACAGCTATCCCCACTTCCTGCTGCATATCTGGCCTCATGAGTTTGAGGTCCATGGCTGAGAACCCATAGAGCTAGCTGCCTGCCCTTCGTCTGCCATGACAGACTGTAGGCTGTGGATGAACTGTCTCGTTTCATTTTTCTAAAAACTATTTCCTTCAGTGTCTATCTGAAAGGTAAATTGACCCAAGCATTGAATCTCCTTTGTGGAGTAATAGGTAACTCAGAATTGTGTGTGCTTGCGTGTGTATGTGTGTGCGTGTGCTTGTGTGTGTGTGCGCGCGTGTGCAGGTGCATGTGTGTGTGTGTGCGTGTGTGCGTGTGTGTGTGTGTGTGTGTTTACTTACTGAGGAGACTGTCAAAAAGTACCTGAGATGCCCCAGTGGAGGACAGCCTCAGGTGATGTAACCGTATACCCATGTGTTGATAAATCCTGTGGCCAAATGGGGCTTTTAAATCTGGATCCCATGAAAAGGTCAAGTGAGGAGGGGGGAAGGGAGACCCAGATCACCCAGACTTTCCTATGTGTCACCCATCTCAGGACAAGCTGTGGCACTTGCTCTGTGGTAATAACCCAACACAAGTTGACCAGCTCACAGAGGAGACCAGGGATCTTGGTGCAGTGGTGAGCATCTGTGTCAACCCCATCTCTCCTTCCCCTCAAACAGCCCCCTCTGCTCTCCTTTCTTACCTCATGCGTATGTCTTAAGAACTGAATGAGGGCTGGAGGAAAGTAGACTCAGGCCAGCACAGTGTCTGAAAAAAGACCTTGAACCTGGGAGGGTGTTAAAGGTGGGAAGAAATCGAAGTTGAGGATTAGTTTTGAGCATATATCGAAGCACTGAAACTGCCGTTTGATGTGTTCTCAGGTTGTACTTGTGTTATGCAGCCTGGAGTGGTCACCACAGTATGTAGCAAGCATTCAGCAAACGTTTGAAGGACTGGGCTGAAATCAGGTAGAGTTGAGGTGTGCCTTCTACCAACATATGGTGGCCCCAGCTTCTAGATCTAAATAAACAGACCCATAATCAGCTAGCTGCTACCAAGTGTTACAAAGTAAGAGGACACCATTCTGAGCTGCGAGGACATAGCTCAGACATAGCGGTGAACATAGCAGTGTTTATGTTCTAATGAGAGGTGAGAGCCATGAAGTAAACTGTGGCTGGGCCATATATAAAAATAGATCTGACCCACAACCTTCCCAGTGAAGTACCTTGCTTACCCACAGTTCTCAGCCCAGGAAGCTGCCTGCTGAGTATCAGTGGGGGCAAGATGACTGTTGCCACCACAGTCTAGGCTGCTAAATGTCAAAATAGGCCACAAGTGGGTGGGCCTTGGTTCTAACTGAGGACCAATCAGAGAAGAGCAAAGACTCCAATCCCACCCCCAGCTTCTCCAGACCAGCAGCCTCGAACAGAGCATACCTGAAGAACCCCACCACCACCACCACTACAGTGTGGCTGACTCCATTAACAGTCTTTGCTTTTCCCTTGAGACTTCATCCATAATTCTCTTGAGAGAAGGAAACTGTACACATTTATAGATGATGTATTAATGGTATTTACTACCTTGAGAAAAAGCAGGTGTTCCAGTGGACCAGGAGCCCTACCCTAAAGAGAAGCTCAGGGAAGGCCCACACAGTGAAGGGGAGACTCTGTCAGTGTGGAGGGGACCATTCAGATACCTGAGAAGAACCTTCCAGACAGAGAGCTATGGGGTGTTGGGGACATGACGTCATAGGTGTTTGGAGAGGAGTTTGCACATCCCGAGGGCCTAGTGGATTGTTACCATGGCTTTTTCTCCCAAAGCGATGGGGAGCCATTACAGCCTCTGAGGGGCTGAAAGCGTCACCGATTGCTGATGTGAGACCAGATGTAAAGAGAGCGAGGACCCACATCGAAGGAGAAGACCAACAAGTAGTTACTGGATTAATCCAGATAGGAGACAGTGGTGGCTTGGGCCAGGCAGCAGAGATGGGGACCATGGAAATCTTACAGCTCTGTTTTAGAAGTAGGGTCTCAGGTAAGAAGTAAGTGCTGGGTTCTCTCGGGGGCTGTTCCTGTATCAGGTAAAAGGTCCTTTGTGGACTCTCCCCAAGTAGTAGATTACACGACGACTTCCCCTGAGGGCAACACCTGGTATCTAGCCCACCATAGCCATTGCCCTGGAGATGTACTGGCAGGGTAGAGAACCCTCTGTGCTTCTGCAGCACTGAATTTCCTGCCAAGATTCTAAGCAATGCTACCAAGACGCAGAGAGACAAGCTTGGTCAGGGCTTCTTAGTCAGAATTCCTCACCCGACTCCAAGAAAGGCTAAAGGCTTCTTGCTCAACCCAAATAAGCAGTATGTTGGATCAGCTCGGTGCAGAAAAGGACAGTTCTGCTTGCCTGCTTCCCACTGGGGACCTGAGCTACGAGGAGACGAGCTCGCTTTTACGCATGACTCCACATACGTTCTTTGGAGCCAGCACTCAGGGCTTGAAATGGTGCAACCTTCTGTGGCCGTAGGTGCAGATCAGAATTTTCCAGACTCCTAGTCTTGGGTCTGGAAAACCAACCCAGAATTTCTCTTCTAGAAGTCTCCTAACCACAGGAGGGCAGGCATGCTTAGAAACCTTGTCATCTTTCTGCAGAGTCTAGAGGAGAAGCAGCCCAAACATGGAGTGAGCAAGTCCGAGTTCTAGACCTCAGCATGCTCAGAAACGTTAACGTTCTCATGAAGCAGTCTGTTCTGGTTGTGGCTTCCTGGGAGCTGGCACAGCCGAGGGAGGTTCGGCTGGTTAATCTGATTTATAGGCAAAGCTCACAAGAGCTCCACGCCGGCACTGCCCATCTCATCTGTTCATCCAGTCAGGGCGCACGCACTCACTCCAGCTGGCGTGCCAAGGGGCTTTTCAAAAGTAACCGTTTCATTGGGATTCAATTCACATGCCGTAGGATCCAGTGGGGTTGACTATATTCACAAAGCAATGCCATTAGCACCCCAATTTAATCCCCAAATGTTTTCCCCGTGCTCGTGAACAGTCATCTACCAGGCGTTAGCACCTGCTAATCATCTTTCTGTCTTACCGATTTGCCTATTAAGATATTTCATATAAATGGGCCCCTTAACTATTTATCCATCTCTGTTCTGCATGCTTCACTTAGCACAACGTTTCCAAGGTCCAGGCACATCTTAGGGGTATTAGTACATCATTCGTTTCCTAGCTACGTAAGTCAGAGTTCATTGCATGCATGCACCATGTATTCCTTCATTCATTAGTGGCTGTTTATTTTGGTTGTTTCCTTCTTTTTGATACAGGGAATATTGCTGCAATGAACACTATCCTACAGGCTTTTGCATGGACGCTGTTCTTATTTATTTGGGGCATGTGTCTCAGAAAGGGATTAACAGGTCACATGGTAACAGCTTTTATGAGATGCTGCCAAATTGCATCTCACAGTAGCTGCTCTGTTGCACGTTCAGCCCAGAAGTGCATGAGGGTCTTGCAAGGATCTTGAACAGATAGGTGACAGTTTGTCAGTATGGCCTCACAGTGTGGCATCTGACCTTTCCAAGATCCCATCCAGTTGGTTTGAGGGGCCAGGCCTGGTCTGGAGTACCACCCACACCAGCACACACACACACACACACACACACACACACACACACACACACACACACACACACACACCACCCACAGCAGTCTGCAATCTGCTGGACAAGCCTCTGGGTTACCGTGGTCTAATAAGTGAGACCTCGCCCCACCTGATTGCGGGCTCTCACAGCATTTTCTGAGTAGGGTCCGAGTTTCATCTCCTTAGTACAGATGAGAAAGTGAAGTTTGGAGAATATACTTAGGAGCCAAGAGCCAGGAAGTCGAGCGGTGTGTCCTCTGCCTGTATGGGGAAGGCTCAACTGTGAAGGCCTTTGGTTTGTGTTCTGAAGGTGTCAGATGATCAGACCCTAAATGAATCTTTGGACTGAAGAGCCTCCCACAGCCCCGCCCAACCCAGGACTTTGCTTTGGATGGTGTAGAAAGGAAAGATGTCTGCAAGGGGTGGGACCAGTTCTCCTGTTCTCACTGCCTTACAGCTGGCTCTCCTGACTCTGTGCTGCCCAGGAGAGGTGCAGCATGCTCTCCCAGAGTGCCCGAGCAGGTGAGGGGCGGGGCCAGCTCGGGGCAGCCCTTGGACATCAACATGGCCCCAGGCAGCAGCCCAGACCAGGGACATCTGCATGGTCTTCGGTGGTAACATGGGCCACACACATTGACTCAAACCTCCACTGGGGCATGGCCACAGCTCAGACATGGCACTGAGCAGCAGCACCGGCATGGACGTCACCGTGGCCTCAGATGGGAGCGCAGGCCTCTTATATCAGCCTGTTCCTCACATCCTCGGGTGTCTCCAGTTCCTCTTTTTCCACAGTGCACAAATCCGTCTGCTTCTCCTTAGCTCTCCCACATACTTAGACATCATAGTGGCGCCCAAGATGAGAGGACCACGTGGCATACATGCAGCTCGGCAAACGAAGGCGCTTCTTGACTCAGGCGCCTCTCAAGGCGGAGGAGAGCCAGGAGACTTTCTCTCCTCGGCTGAAGGGAACAGTTACTTCCGTCTGCCAGCAGAGGCACTGCCCCTCTTTTGCTCCTTTCCTCCACCTGTCTGATCCAGATCTGCTTCTGGGAAAGTCTTTCCAGGTTGGTCACTCTCCAATTTTGTGCAGGAGCTTCCAGGGCCTGTGGTCTCAACTCTTTCAGAGGCAGCCTCAGACACCCAAGGTCAGAACCTGGCTTGTTGCCATCTCCCCCAAACCACAGCAGAAATGTGGTTATTGGAAACCAGGAGATGCTGCCCAAACCTGGAGGGGAGACAGCAGCCGGCTACCCACAAGTGGTCTTTTCCAGGAAGGCTCCAGGACAGTTAGCGTGGCCCTCTGCCAAGCAAACTATAGCTATTGACCAAGGCAGCCCCCAGCTGGTCTTTTCGCAAATTAATCAGTACTGTGACACAGTAAATGAGGTTGTAGTACTGTCACAGTAAAGTGGGCATCTCTAAGGACACTCCTGGATTCTGTTCTTTTAACGACATCTTTCTGCAGATTCAAGAGAATGAAGGTCCCAAATTCTGTCATGGCTGTCACCATGTTTATATGAATGTCCCTCTGGTAATTTGAAGCACTTTCCACCTATGTCTGCTACATGCTGGGTTACCTGGAAGCTTTCGGATCAATCTTTCTGCTTGGTGTGTACCCTTGAAGGCACTACCTAGCAGAGAACAGAAGCTCAGAAAGAGCTAGCAATGGTTCTTAACCTGGCTGGGAGTCAGCACAACACTACAGTGGTAGGAAGGTTCAGAGCCTTAGTGCCGCCAAAGGCTTCATAGCTGGTCCTGTGGCAGAAGATTTCAAAGGGCAGGGTTGGGGTTGAGTCAGATGCGAAGAGAACACTCTGCTCTGGGTGTCTTGAACATCCTGAGGGTTAAGGGAGGCCTCCAGGATGGGGACTTTGATAGGGAATAGGTCATAGTGACACTGACAGGAGATATAAATAAAAGGGGAAGAAAGAGGAATTAAAGTGGGGACAAGAAGAGAGACCTGAGGTAGGGGCTATAGCTGGTGGCTCTCCTGCTGGG
Organism: Rattus rattus; assembly: GCF_011064425.1. Taxonomy (NCBI): domain Eukaryota; kingdom Metazoa; phylum Chordata; class Mammalia; order Rodentia; family Muridae; genus Rattus; species Rattus rattus. Next base: position 46,371,516 of record NC_046160.1, on the reverse strand, counting down.
AAGTCCCCTGCCTGGAGTGGGGCTGCCAGAAGCAAGGATGATTTCATTCTCTCAAGCAGGACCGACAAAGGGCAGCTGAATCACACAGGATTTCTTAAGAAATAAAAATTCCTAGCACACCCCTGGGGCCTCGGGGAGAAAAACCGACAACGTGTTGATTGAAAACAGACCTAGCCGTGCCTGCCCTTCTCAGAGGAAGGCCTGGCTCTCCCAGGTTCACAGCGACACCTAGTGGTCTCCTGGGGCACCTGCCGCCTCCTTAGGAATGGTGAAGCTGGAGGGTCGCAGGGAGAAAGGTGTCCTGTCAAAGCCCAGATTCTGCTCACGTCCACAGGGTAGTGGAACATATCACACTCCAATACTGCTCTCCGGGCACTTCCCAGGAGCTGTGCATTCCTGGCGCGCTTGAGATGTTCTGCAGCGGTCGTCATTCCCTCTGGCCTTATTCTTTACGTTTATTAAATATAACCACGTGTTGGCGATGACCCCAATGTTTTCCACCAGGAGATGCTTTATGGTTGGGTTACATGTTCACAAGACAGAACGGCTATGCTCCTGTGTTAGGTCGGAGACCTCTGCTTAAAGGGGAAAGCTGCACATCTTTCAAAGCCATAGCACATAAACGAGTCTGTCCCGTGCCTCTCCTCCCCTTCACTTACGCTCTGGCTAATCTGAGGGTTTCATGGGTGGGGGGTTGGGGGTGGCTCCTTAATAGAGCAGTTCACAGACATAAGAAGAAAGTCAAGTGTGTCCTCTGGAGCATCCTCGAGTCCTTCAGAAATTGTCAACCCGGGAGACTTTGGCAGGTTTCCATTCACGGCTGGGGAGACGTTTTGTTGGTTGTAGCAGCTCAGAGAGGCCTCTGTACATGGCTATGACAGGCTGAACTCGTAGGAGTTCCAAGGTGATTAGGGGCATAGCCATGCTCAAGCCCCTCTTGGATATCTTCTTCATAAGGAAAGGGTGAGCTTCCAGTCAGGCAGTCTCATTGAGAAGAAATGTCTTCAAGGCACATTTTCATTCGAGTAGTAAGGGCCAAAATTCCTTTGGTTATGATAGACATAGGTTCATGGTATGACTGGGAGGGCTCGTGTACAAAGAGCCTTGACTCGATTTCTCAGTTTCACCAAAGGCAGGAAGAGACAAGCAGCCTGAGCTTTTAGGGAAGTGTAGGGGCACGGTCTTATGGATGCCAGCTTAGCGTTTTAATACTTTCCCAAACCTGGGACGTGGGACACTGCTTTGGAAATGATTCACCCAAAGGTCTGAGGTAAAGGCAAGCCCCTGCTCCAGGGTGGCACAGTTAGCAGTGGAACCATTAGGAAATGGGACCTGGTAGGAGGGGTTTAGGGTGTTGGGAATTAGTCCTTGAAGGGAATCTTGGACAGCCTCTTTCTATCCCCCTGCCCCTGGGGGTAAATACTTTTCTCTGCCATGTGCTCTCTGCCTTTGACATCTCGCACCCCCACCAGAACCCCAAAGAAGTAGATCTTCCCAGTCTCGGGCTGGACCTTCTAGGACAGTAAGCCAAGGGAAGCATTTTCTCTTTATAAGGTAACTGCTTCAGGCGTTTTATTATAGTAACAGCAAAGCTGCCAGGTTCTAGATGCTACCTCACTCTGGCAGGTATCAGAGCTCTGTTATAGACTCATTCCAGCTGGGCCTCAGGCATGCACTAGGCTGTGCCATCGGTGAGGCATTGTGAGTCTGCAAGAGATTGTCTTGGTGATGGGGGTAGGGTGTGGCCGAGGGACAGAGATGCTCATGGCAGCACCGTAACAAAGGCCTGGTGCCGAACAGGTGGAAACTGAGTACTGTTCACTGAGTCGGAGCACCACTTACTTTTCTACCCTGAGCCATGTGGAGACTCTGTGAGCCGTTAAGTAAGTTTCACGTCTGTAGGAACCCCAACTGATAAATTCACCAGGAAATTATAATGACCGAGATTAGGGAGCCATGCTTGTCACACAGAAAGCTCTGGCTTTGATTTCTAGCACTGTGTGCACACAAGCGCACATAGACACATGCATGTGCACACATGCACATGCATGCACACACACACACACACACACACACACACAGTTAAAAACCATTTGGTTGGTAGTTAAAGAGGTTAAAGACAGTTTGAGAATTTTTGCTCAACTGCCTTCTTGGGGTGGAAGCTATGATTGCCACCTGCTCGATATCTCTCAGGCAACAACCATTTTCTATGTTAGGCTCTGTGTTCTGGTGGACTCACAAAATTTGCTGGATCTGTAACTAAGCACATGACCTACACCAGCCATTCAGACGGCTGCTGCCCCCAAGTTCTGTGACTGTTCAGTCATGGGTACATTTCCCATGGTGGACCAACGAGACTAGAACTGTAGGTACTGGCTGCCAATCTGGAAAGTCAGTATTGGCTAATTGATGGGCTGAGGAAAGGGCTTGCCAGCCAGAGGATGGCTGCAACTGGAATGGAGCTGTGATGAATGCTGTTTCGTGACGTCAAGCCCATGTGTCCACCACTACCGCGGTTGGTCCTTGCCTCAGATCATTTTCTCTTGTGGGAATCACCAAGTGCCTTTGTCAGTTCGTTGAGTTGGGTTTTGTTATGTTTAAACCATAGGGTTCTGAGGGAAATGATGGCCCATGTTCAAATACTAGGTTTTCTTGGCAATCCTTTAAAGGGATTGAATTACCCTACTTACAGTAATAGTCACTTGGCTGCTCTTCCGGCCTATGCCTTCATTGGAAAATAACAGATATGGAACTGCTCCAGGTTGAATAGGGTTTGTCCCCTTTGAAACTTATCCAGGGAGGCATCCAGGAAGGGATTTGGTGGTAGAGAGCAGAAACCTCATGAAGAGATTGATACTTTGACTCCTGAGCTTGGCCCATGCTTTCTTCATGCACCCACTGGTCCTTCTGCTTTCTGCCATGAAGTGAAACTTGAGGCCCTCCCCGGAAGCCACACAGATACCAGCCTGTACCTTATTTTTTTTGTCTCTAGAACACTGAGCTACATAAATTTCTTCTCATCAGCAATGGCCTATTCTCAATATCCTGTCACAAAGCCAGCAAACGAACGGAGACAGCCCCGGCCGTGCTCGCTTCTGTATTAGCATCCTGGGAAACATGGTTGTGTTAGCATACACTTGTCTCTGTGAATCTGCCTCCTGCCCACAATGTAAATGTTTGCCAATGTAAAAGTCTGCCATTCTCCACGAAGCAACTCCTCTCAACACTCTCTCTGACAAACACTGTTGTAACAATATATACCTCTGTGGCAGCAACAGGTCCATGTTTCCCCTTAAGCACAGAGTGGAACCCACCTGGGATAGGTAGGCTGCCAGCCACTACACACAGGCACTTGGGTTTGGAACTGTGGCATCGGCATGCCTGAGTGTCTGCATTTTTCACTTAGCTCTTCTGTATGTATCCGTGACTCCTCTCTGCTCTTCCGGTGGACTTGTTTTCTTTTTGTTCTTAAATTCACTTTCCTGAATTTGGGCAGAATTGACTGAGAGTGTGTGTGGGGGGGGCATCAGACAATGTCAGGCAGTTTCTGCATAGGCTCACATGGTGAGAGCACAGGACACTGGATGAGGAAAGTTTGGGGACAGTTCCCTTCTTGGGGACAATGACAATTTTCCTCAGGTGGGAGGTGAGAATGGCAATGTGTCAGCTTCCGAGAACAGCAGGTCCAGAACACTCTCTGGTGTATTAATAAGGGAAGATGGGCGGGAAGAAGTGTCTCTTCTTCCTGCGTTACACTTATGGACCCTCTGAATGGTGTCAGATTCTATTGTCTCAGAAGTTGGCTTGTGATCCCCTGGTGACTTTTGTGCTGTGGGTTTCTGGAGTGATGTTGAGGGGCGAGGAGTGTTAGACATCCATGGACCCCAATATTCCCTTGAAACACAGAGCATGCATCATGGTCCTTGCTGTGGGACTGGTGGTCTCTAGATGGGGCGTGGCCGTGACAGTTGAGCTGTCTCCACTCCACTCTGGGTAATCGAATAGTTGCCCTGTGTTCGTCCTCTGTGACTGGGGGCAGGGCTGTGGATAACCACCTGCTGCCCTCTGTCTTGACCTGTGTAAACTCTGTAGTGTTTTACTGTCAAAACCTCAAGCCAAAGTCCTGTAAAGTTACCCAGAGGCTCCATTTAGAAACCTGCCTCTGCCCATCACTATGGAGGTGTAGAAATCACCAGTGTTAACTTAGTGTGTGAGCTTTTAATGAACTCAAAGACATGCTAATCCCCCTTTTGTGACAAAATAAAACCCTTAACCACCAGGGGTGGCAGTAAGAGGAAATCCGATTGGAGGATAGGCTGTCCCAAAAGTCCCCTTTGCATGTCATGTCCCTCAGTGGACAGAGTATTAAGGTTGCCAGTTATTTCATCTCCTGGGGGAATGTTAATCATGGAAGTTAATTTCTTCTGAGCCTAAAGGATCCTATACAGCCAGAGTTATAACCTGGCAAGCCTGTGGCAGATCTCACCAGAGTTGTGTCTTAATTTGGAGTTGTTTCCCCATGAAAGGAGTATCACAGGGGCTAAAGAGATGGCCCAGAGGTTAAAAGCACATGTTGCTCTTGTAAAAGAACAGGTGTGACTCCCAGCACCCACACAAACACTTGTAACTTCAGCTCCTGGTGCCCATTTCTGGCCTTCACAGGCATGTGTGTGGTGCACATACATACATACATACAGGAAACACATCCAAAGCATATACCTAAATAAAATAAATCTTCAAAGGAGTGTTGCTAAAGAGGCTCTCTCTCTCTCTCTCTCTCTCTCTCTCTCTCTCTCTCTCTCTCTCACTGTCTGTGTGTGTGTGTGTGTGTGTATGTGTGTATGTGTGCTTGTTGGGTATATGTTCATATGTGTGGTTGTGTGTACATGTTTGTATGCAAGTGCATGTGAACACTAGAGGATGCATTTGTGTGTTTTTCCCTCAGGTAACAAACACCTTGTTGTTTTTGTGTTGTTGTTTGTTTGTTTGTTTGTTTGTTTTTTGAGACAGGGTCTTTTTGAAGACTGGGAATTGCTGACTAAGCTCGTGTGTCTGCCCAGCAAACCAGGCACCCATCTGTTGCGCCCCCCCACCCAACCCAGTGCACACTACCACGTCTGGCTTTTTATGTGGGCTTGGGGAATTGCACTTGGTCCCTAGTGTTTGCAAGGCAAGCATTTTACTGACTTATCTCCCTAGCCCAAATTACATTTTTTAGTCTGGGTAGCCCTAAGATAACCTGTCTCCACGCTGGAGAAGACATGGCTGATTAAAGGAATGGGCTCCGCTATTGCCTGATGCCCTTGTTTAAGAAGCCATACATCCCATGAGAAGCTGTGCATAAGATGTACGTAGGAATTAGCCCCCGTTTGCCTCTGCCTGGGAGTATTTCCCTGGGAAGCTCTAACCTTCCTGGAGACCTCTGGGGCCGCCTGCACTCTGGAACCCTTCTAGCAGAGGATGGCAGAAAGACCACGTCTGGGTACCTAGGACTCATCCTCCAGCTCCATTTTTCTGCCAATAGACATTTCAGGTCAAGCATCAACTGGTTCCAAAGAAAGCAACTGAAGAGACAACTGGCTTCACATGTACAACCTGAACATGGGCCAGTAACGGAGTACGAACTGCATTAAGCATGGATTAGAAGAAGTGGCAAGCTTTTCTGCTTGATGTCACTTGAAGTCACCATACTTTCAATCCATGGAATGACATGGAGAGCCTCGGCCTGGTTACATCATTGCTCTAAGACAGTGACTCATTGAAAGGCTGTACCTCCAAGGCCCTAGGAGAACTAACCCATGAATCAGTCAGGTAGCTCAGAGATCTAAGAGGCTGGCAAATGTGTTAAGATCAGTATCTGGAAGGTGACAGCCTGGCAGATCCAGGGCTTGGGGATGTCACTGTGAACATCGATGTGAACGTGTTTTGCAGGCTGCCCGACTGCACAGAGCCCACCTAACAGCTTCTGTAGCTTGAGCAGAATTTGGAGAGAAAACTCTCCATGGAATGCTCAACCTGTGATGGAACTTAAGGTCATTGGCCTCACTCCCTGTTTCATAGACAAGGAAAGTTAGAGAAGATCCTGTCACCCCACTAATTATAAACAGTTCCAGGGCCAAGATCTGAGACTATCTATCTTAGTTAGGGTTTCCATTGCTATGATGGAACACCATGACCAAAAGCATCTTGGGGAGGACAGGGTCTATTGACGTCCACTTCTATCACTTCCATATCATCATCCAAGGAAGTCAGGAGAGGAACACAAGCAGGGCAGGAACCTGGAGTCAGGAGCTGATGCAGAGACCATGGATGGGTGCTGCCTGCTGGCTTGCTCCTCATGGCTTCCTCAGTTTGCTGTGTTATAGAACTCAGAACCTTTGCCCAAAGGTGGCAGCACACACAGTGGGCTGGGCCCTCCCTCATCATCATTAATTAAGAAAATGCCCTATAAGCCTGCCTACAGCCTAATCTTATGGAGGATTTTCTCACCTGAGGCTTCCTCTTTTCTGATGATGCTAGCCTGTTTCATGCTCACATAAAACTAGACAGCCTTTGCTTTCCCTGCCTTACTAACCACTTCTGAAGCAGTGGAAACTATGAACTTGCTTGGGATGTATCACACCAAAAGCCCCATGAACAGATTTTGCTTGGTTCATGCCTTAACTGGTGTCCTCGCTACCCGTATGAGCTTCAGGAATAGTATTTGTCTGAGAAAGGGGACAAAGCCAGGCTGGGTGACTTTCCTTGTGGTCAGTTTCCATAAAGAACCTGTTGGAGTCTATACAAGTCTAGATTCAAGACTCTCTGAGTTTGGATGTAATGAACTCTTCGGAACCCTGGGATGAGTCAACATAGGCTCAGCTCAGCTGAGTGTTTCTTGGCTTGACCCATCTGCCCCCTATGCCGATGTGCTGAGTCATGACTGGGATGGAACTTCAAAGCCTCTGGTTTTAATCTACTAGATGGCTGAGTGGTACATGGTCCAGCATTGGAGTGTTCCTTGTGCCACATGATGTGCAGGGCGGTTGTCTGTCCCTTGTTCTTATCCCAATGCCTGGCCAGGGTCCCTAAGAAAAGGAGGGGAGCACTTTATGTGGAAACAGTTCCTAAAGGGAAGCAGGGGTCTCACTGAAAGAATGGCTGCCCTGTGCCCACCCCCGAGACATTAAGCCAGCTGCCTGTGCCTAGGGCTTTCTCTTGGGGTTCCTCTAGGCAGGGCGCTGCCAAGACTTCCATTTAAGGAGACATTGCTCACATACTCATTTCTCAGAAACACATCTGTTCAGTCAACTACAAAAGCTTCTTGTTGACTTACTTAGCGTCTGTGACGTTCATATTCCAATTAACAGGGTGGGAGAGAGGAGGGGCTATAACCCTGAAGGGGTTAGCAGGGCATGAAAAGCCTGCGTGGAGATCTGGGTACCAGATGTTTGCCTTACCTACCTACAATAAGTAAGACAAAGTGATGAGACAAAAGGCTAAACCCAAACTTCTGTCCCTGAGAGCACGAAGGGACCCTGGCATCTCTCATTTCTTTCTGGGCCTCCACTTGGCAGGAGTAGGCTGATGCCGTGGAGTTCCTGTAAGTCAGCACGGGCCAAGGCAATTAATGTGTGGACAACGTGGACCCTGACTGACTTGGGGACCTCACACCAGAGGACCTCCAGAGCTAGGTCAGAGGCAGTGCTGGGAGATGGATGGCCCCCGTGGGACTACCCAGCAAAAGCAGGCATTTCAGAGCCCCTGGGAGCTTTCTGCAGCGCCTGAATGGTGGGCCACTAGGGTTCGGGTTGCTTCAGGCAGAAAAGGCTGTTTACAACTTCAACTTCTTATAGGACTGCACGTTGTCTTCACCCAGACATCCCAGGACCTAGAGTTTCTGTAGCCCCTCTGCTTGCAACCAAGTATCCTACCTGTTCCCCATGTGCAGGAGAAGGGTCCTCCACACTGTGAGCCCAGCTCACTGCAATCCTGGAAATGGAGGTAGAACAGGAGGCAAATGTCAGCTTTTTTCCTTATTCTCTTTTAGTCTTGTGATTTGCCAAACCCTTCCATCCCACACGACCCAAGTCCAACCCGTAACCCATGTGATATAATATTATAGAATGTTCGACATCTAGGAGGAAACTAAAAAGGACCCTAACTGAAACATGCCCACACCCCCAGATCAGAAGTAGTTCTGAAACCTCCCTGTCTGAGCCAGGAATCCTGACACGGCACAGTCACTATGTCGTTGGGTTCAGAGACTCAAGGCCAAGGAAAGCATAGGCATCTTGAAAGAGTTCCGGGGGCATTCCTTGGAAGAGGACTTTTACAAGGAAGGGCTAGAGATCTGCATCCGTCATGCCCCTGTCTCAGTCCTCATTTGTCCCTTCAAACCATAGGCTCCAGCAAAGGTCACCCCCATGTGACCTCAGCACACATGCCACCACTACCACCTTACTTAGAAGGCGATCTCCGTGCTGCCTTTCCCTAAAGCGTGTTCGCGTCTCCCAGAAGCTGGGGACTATGGAGAATAGCTGCCACTTTCATGGTCCGCCATAAGCGTGCCTCTGTGCACACCAAGTGAATGCTTCTGGGTGTTGGTGTGTAGCTTATATTCTTGGGAAAATTTTCATCACCTGACCAAGTGGACAGGAGAATTCATCTCCAAAAGTCATCCCAGGCCCTCACTGCATATCATATGTAAGATTAAAATGGCTGACATGGTTAGGGAGCAACACACACGCCTCTCACTGAACTTCATCCAGTCCCACTGTTGTGTTTTACTTCCTCACATTGCAGGGCCTTTGTCCCTGAAACCTTAATGTCTGGATTTCTATCTTTCACTCATTCATTACATACGTTTCTTAGCATTAGCTATGTATCAGATACCTCATTACAAGATGCTGGGTAGACAATAAGACAGGGGTAGAGGGGAAAAAAACCTATTTTCAATAAAAGGTATGTATTTTTAAATGAAAATAGTATTTTAAGTCACTTGAAAAGAAAAAAGAATTTTTTTTAAATAACAAGGCATTGCTTCTGAAATCTATAAATAGCACTCGTTGCTTCAACATAAACTTTGCCCAACTACGGAGATGGTTCAGTGGTTAAGATCACTGGCTGTTCTTTCAGAGGACCCGGGTTCAATTCCCAGAATCTACATGGCAGCTCACAACTGTCTGTAATTCCAGGGAATCTGAAGTCTCTTTTGGCCTCCAGGAGCAATAGGCAAGCACGCAGGGAAAACACCCACATACACAAAATTAAAACTTTGAAAACTATGCCCAACTATGTTCTAGGCGCAAAGCTACAGACTTTATAAAGTTAAAGCACTTAACAGAAATAAACCTCCAGGTTGTTTTTCTCAAGGATCACGCCTCTACCCATGTCTGCTTTTATCCTAATAATTAACATTATTTACTCGATGACATAGGCTCATGTTGCCAACCTGAACACAAGAGAAAGCAAAATCCATGTGAAGTCTAGAAGGTGATGGTTGAGGAACGCCCACAGTTGCTGTATCATCTAGCCAGTGTGGTCTGCTTGCTTTCCACCTGTTCTGCAAAGAGTAGAACATCACTCATGACTCTCCAGCCTCAACGTCTGAGAGCTCTCCCCATGTCTGAATCCGCATGTCACCGTCATGCTGGGGAAGCACACACACACACACACACACACACACACACACACACACACACACACGTACACACACAGACAGACACAAACATACACACACACACACACACACACACACACACACACACATACACACATACACACGGGGTCCTTTTCTGTTGATAAGTGTTGCACTTTAGAAAGCCGATAGCTTTATCTGCATTCAAAGAGCTTCAATTCACACCTCCAGAGTCAACTCTTTCCTAAGTCCATCTGCTCCGACCTACCTTTAAGATCCACCCTCTGCTTTAGAATTGACTTAAAGCAGAGACCAATGTGCTGTTCTGGTTCACTTTGTTTCGTTTGCTTTGTTTTGTGCCCTGGGAACTAAGAATGATTTTAAATGAAAACCATCTGAAGAGGAATAATTTTACAGCAAAGGAAAGTGAGACAGAATGTACATTTTGTGACTCCTCCTACTGACTCACAGCCACACTTCCTCATTTGCATATTGTAGTGGCTATCACCCCACGGCTGAGCTGACTTACGGCGTTTGAGGAGGGTGGTCCACAAATCTGAAGTCCTGTGTCTCGATGAGATGACCTGAAAAGAAATGGTGTGGCCAAGAAGTGGCCTTATTTAAAGGTTGGGTGGAATGAGAAACCCCTAGTTTTTCAGAGCCTTCTGTTTGGCCAGCAGGAGCATCCACGGAAGCTCTGCTCACTGAACTCCTGCCATCTCAGGCATCTGTAAACTGATCTCCAAGCTGCCCAGCAATCAGGCACCATTGGCCTGGCCCAGGGTTCTGGTGGGCGAGGGCTCAGGGGGCGCAGTCTTGGAAAAACTCAGCAGCACCAGGGCTGGAGAGGTAGCTCAGTAGTTCACAGCACTCTCTGCTCTTCCAGAGGACCTGGGTTCAATTTCCAACACCTACGTGATGGCTTACAAATGTCTGTAACTCCAGTTCCAGGGCATGAGACTCCTTTAGCCTCCTTGGGCACCAGGTACATGCTTACTGCATAGACATATATACAGGCAAAACACCCACCCAGCCCCACACACACATGCACACATGCACACATGCACACATACACACATGCACACCCATACACACATGCACACACACATGCACACATACACACATGCACACATACACACATACACACATGCACACATACACACATGCACACATACACACATGCACACACACACATGCACACATACACACATACACACACACACATATGCACACATGTACACACATATACACACATGCACACACACACATGCACACATGCATGCACACACACACATACATGCACATGTACACACACACATACATGCATGCACACCCATATACAAATGCACGCATACACACACATACACACCCATACAAACACACACACACACACACACGGAGTTTGACCATTCAGTCAGTCTTTTTCTCCTTTTCTGTATTGCTACCAACTTTTCCCTCATCTCCTCCCTACCATCGCCATGGTTTGGTTGGTTTATATAAGATAGGTCATTATTTTCTAGTAAAGCATAAGGACAAGAGCATGTTTGAAATATTGATGAACACACTCCTTCCGGTCTTTTCTTTTTCCTCTCTCATGTCTCCTCACATTCCCTTCCACCCCAAGGAAGTGGCTAGACTGTTCTGATTTTTGTTCCATGGAGCAAGGTAGTGGGAGTCAGGAGAGACTCCTCTTGGCTTTAGCGTCAGGTACAGGGAGGGATGGATGCCCTGAGGACTCGCAACAGAAACTGCTTCCAGAGAACTTGAATGCACAGCCCGAGGCTACCCTGACCTGCATCTCTGCCAAGGAAGTGGGAGGGGTGGAGCATGGATGCTAAAGGTGAGAGAATCACGTGGGAGGGATTTGATTCACAGACAGGAGATGGTTCTTGGGGAAGGCATTCTGTGATGGCCAGGGTAATGACATACAATGCAGCAGTGGTGGGAGTAAGGAGGTCCCTGGCAGGTTCGTAGAAATCATGCTGTGTGACAAATCTAATATAAGAAAATTTATTGTGGGGGAAGGGAGGGACCCAGGAACCTGGAAAAAAGGTAGAGGTAGAGAAAGGGAGGGACAAAGAAGGGCAGAACGAAAGAGAGGCTCAGCAGAAACTCATGGGGAAAGGAAAGTGGGAGAGAGGAAGAGAGGAGGGAGGTGAGAGGCTGCGGTAGTGAGCGGTCAGTGTTGGGGTAGAAATCTCGGCTCGCACCGGACAAACCACACAGGCCAACATGGTTCCACATGGAAAGGTTTAATGTAAGGATGAGACAAGGAAAGGGACAAGAGACAGAGAGACAGAGAGACAGAGAGAGAGAGAGAGAGAGAGAGAGAGAGAGAGAGAGAGAGAGAGAGAGGAGAGAGAGAAGAGAAGAAGAAAAGAAGAGGAAGAGGAGGAAGAAGAGGAGGAGGAGGGGGCAGGAGAAGAGGAGAGGAGTAGAGGCCAGCCATGAGCACGTGGAGGGAAGGGGGGAGGGGAATGGTGAGAGAAGGGACAAAGGGGAAGAGGAGGAAGAACAAGAGCAAGAGAAGATAGTGAGGAGGGGTCAAGCAGCCCCTTTTATACTGTCAGGCATACCCGGCTATTGCCAGGTAACTGTGGGCGTGGAGCTTAGACAGATGCTAACAGTCAGTCCTCATATGCTACCAGGCCACCCACACTTGGCACATAGGTGATGACGAAAGCTGTTGCTAGGTCTTGCTAGGTTGCTATTGGGATAAGCCTACCAGAATTGTCTGTAAGCCAATAAGCAGCATGTTCATCACATCCTTCACTAAACCTAGCTCATCTCTGGTAACAGGCCCACAGTCAGCACTCGCCTAGGTGACTTCCTACAGAACGAGGTACACCCTAGCTTCCAGCCTTGGCTCTGCGCCCATCTGGCCTGCCCTTGCAGTCTCCCCAGATCTGAATCAGACCAGAATCTAGGGAAAGCACTGATGCTCAGTAAACACGGTGAGTGGCGTGCTAGAATGACATCACTGGATTGCCAACGGGCAGCCAGACGGTGGCAACTCCCAGCGAGGATGTTCCTGGGAGCTCACTTAGGTTTGGGGTGGTGTGATGAGATCTGGGATTTGATGGAAGATGAGAATTAGGGGATGGGAAGCTAATGCAGGCAGAGGGCAAGCAGGGTGGGGTGGGGCAGAAACAATCCCCATCACAGGAGTCTGGGCAGAGTATCGCAGGTGCGTGGTCAACTCTCCTTGGGCTCCTGGAAGAGGCCATACTTGAGGCTGGCTTCCCATTGTTTGCTCTCCTGCTAATGTGTCAACTCTGGTGTAGAGAGTTCCTTGCCTGTTCTGCAGTATTCCCAGCTCGGCTTCTGCCTAGGAAGACTGAATAAGGGAAGGAGGGCTGGGAGAGAGCCCAGTGGCCTCTTTTTAGGCTTTTCAGGCCACTGGCCACAGACCCTCAGGAGGTAGGAGTCTACAGAAAGCTTCCCTCTTACTAGGGGATAAGGGCAAGCTCCTTCCCTTTCTGAGCTAGCTAGGGCTTAAAGGTCAGCTCTATCTGCCATTCATCCTTTCTGCTCAATTACAGTAGATTGCTTGATCTCATTTATTTTCTCCTATATGTTTGAAGTTAGGCAGCTTTCATTTGAAATGGAAATTCATGCAAATAGTATGTAAATTAGGTCACTCCCAGATTAACTAAGGTGGAGGGGAATCTGGTAGTTTTAGCAAGTACCATCTGTCCCCTCTTTATTTTTTTCCATATCGAACCCCACCCTTCCCTTTCTCAATCAACTTCGAAATTTGTTTCTTGGGGCTAAGAGATCTTTCAAGGAAGGGAAGGAATCGCCTGTAATTCCCAGCTGGGCTGTTCTTGTCCTGTGAGAAAAGAGACTCTGGTGAGAGGCTGGCAAAGAAGGTTCAGAGTCAACTCGGTGTGAACAGTTCCAACAGAGCTGCCACACCCCACCTGCAGGCCACAGGTTCCCCCTGCTTTTCTGTCCTGAGATCCCTGGTCTTCTTTTTGACATCAGCTGAAGTCTTCTTGTGAGCCCAGAATCCCTCCTGCCTCATCTTGTGGCAGATGGACTAGGAAGGCTTGGAAGTGAAGTGGTTGGATTCCTCGAGTTTGAGACAACTTTGGGATTCCTGTGTGTGTGTGTGTGTGTGTGTGTGTGTGTGTGTGTGTGTGTGTGTGTGTGTGTGTGTGTGTGTGTGTGTGTGTGTGTGTGTGTGTGTGTGTGTGTGTGTGTGTGTGTGTGTGTGTGTGTGTGTGTGTGTGTGTGTGTGTGTGTGTGTGTGTGTGTGTGTGTGTGTGTGTGTGTGTGTGTGTGTGTGTTGGCTGAGGACTCAACCCGATGGCCTGTCTCCTCCCTCTGGGGACACTGTTTGTTGCAGTTTTGCCTGCTCTGGAAAGGACAGGCATCCTAGGACCTCTTCAGCCTGAGGAAGAATCTCCTGCAGCCTGTAGTTTCCTTTTGCCCACCAAGGCTCTCTGTGTGGTGGATGGGGAGCATCCTGGCTCTTTTCTTTCAGGGCTGCTCTACTCTTTAAGGGAAGGAAGAAGTCTTCCTGGAAATTATTAGTCTTGCAGTGGACCAGAGCCACCACTGACTACTCCAGTAACTAACCTGAGGGACAGGCCTTTCGGACTCTTTGTTATTGAGATGTTGAGGCCACTTGTTGTTGCAACCAAACTTAACGAGACCCGACACATACATGCTCTGTAACCCACAAACTCACCCCAAAAGTTGCCTCAAATTAAAAAGAAATGCTTAAGGTGATACTTTTTAAATATTACACCAAGTAAAACAAAACTATCTTCATTCAAATTTGCTTTTATTGACCCCCATCCTTCCCAGAAGCCACAGCCGTTGTATTTTATAAAATGGTGGTGTGAGGCCAGGATGTTAACATTTCTTCTAGGCTTTGTCCAACAGTTACCTAAGCAATGGCCAGGAGCCAGGCATAAGCCAGGCACATAAGGACTGTCCTGTCCTGTCCAGTGTCCTCCTCTCCCCTTCCCTTTCCCTCTCCTCCTCTCCTCTCCCCTCTCCATGTGTTCTCAGCTGGTCTGTTCCCTTCTTTTTCTCTCCCCTTCCTATCCTCTGTACCCTTTCTTTTTCTGCCTCTACTACCTTCTCAAGACCCCCTTCCCAGGTCCCAAATAAACTTCCTTTTATACTAGGCCTGTCATACAGCTGATAAATGCTCGCTAAAGCAGCCCCTCCTGCTACATAATACTAGGTGTTCCCTCTGAGGTACCAGACATAGGACAGTCTTAGTACAAAAGGGAATGTGGGACCTGGAGAATCAGGTAGATGCAGAGAAAGGGGGACAGAGGAGGATAGAAAGAGAGACCAAGAGAAAAATATTAAAACCCCACCTATCTAACAAAGATAAACTAAAAAAAAAAAAAAAAACCAGTACATACACCTACAATAACTTCAAGACCCAGATGACTAGAGGCCACCCTAAGAACATAATCAACAACATCTGGGGAAATACAGTGCCATCAGATCCCAGCTATCCTATTACAGCAAGCCCTGGACATTCCAACACTGCTGACTCACAAGAAAATGACCTTAAATCCAATCTTACCGAAATGACAGGGGCCTTTAAAGAGGAAATGAATAAAGTCTTTAAAAATACAGGAAAATACAATCAAACAGGTGAAGGAAATGAATAAAACCGTTCAAGACTTGAGAATAAATATAGAATCAATAAAGAAAACATAAACTGAGGAACTCCTGAAGATGGACAACCCAGGTACATGAACAGGAACTACAAACTCAAGCTTCACCAACAAAATACAAGAGCTGGAAGAGAGAATCTCTGTCATAGAAGATATGATACACGAAATAGATACATCAAAAATGTTAAATCTAAAGATTCCTGGCACAAAACATCCAGGAAATCTGAGAGACTATGAAAAGACCAAATCTGAGAATAATAGGAAGAAAAGAAGGGAAAGATTCCCAGTTCAAAGCCCCAGACAATATTTTCAACAAATTAATAAAAGAAAATGTCCCTAACCTAAAGAAAGAAATGTCTATAAATGTACAAGAAACTTACAAAACACCAGATAGTTGGGACCAGAAAAGAAAATCCTCTCACCACACAATAAACACCAAATGTACAGAACAAAGAAAGAATATTTAAAGCTGTAAGAGGAAAAGGCCTATAAAGGAGGACCTATGAGAATTGCACCTGACGTTTCAACAGAGAAACTAAAAACCAGAAGATCCTAGACAGATGTCTTATAGACCCAGGAAGTCACAGATGTCAGCCCAGCCTACTATTCCCAGCAAGACTTTCAATGATCATGAATGGAGAAAACAAGACACTCCATGACAAATACTCATTGAGGAAAAATCCACCAAACATCACGATTCTTAACATCTATGCCCCAAATGCAAGGCACCCACATTTGTAAAAAAATAACCATTACTAAAGCTTAGATCACACATTGAAACCGACACATTCATAATGGGAGACTTCAATATCCTACACTCACCAATGGACAGGTCATCCAGACAGAAACTAAACAGAGAAATGATGGGTCTAACAGTTGTTATAATTCAAATGGATCTAACAGATACCTACAGAACATTTCACCCAAACACAGAAGAATATATACCTTCTTCTCAGCACCTCACAGAAACTCCTCCAAAATTAACCAAATACCCTTCTCCAACACTGACTATAAGAGGATCTCAAGAAACAAGACATCAACAAAGCAAATAATCCAATTAAAAAAATGGGACACAGATCTAAGCAGAGAATTCTCAACAGAGAAATCTCAAATGGCTGAGAAGCACTTAAAGAAATACTCAACATCCTTAGCCAGCAGGGAAATGCAAATCAAATGATTCTGAAATTCCATTTCACACCCATCAGAATGGCTAAGATCAAAAACTCAAGTGACAGGTCATGCTGTCGAGAATGTGGAGCGAGAGGTGCACTCCTTCATTGCTGGCGGGAGTGCCAACTTGTTCATTCACTTTGGAAATCAAGTTGGTGGTTTCTTAGAAAATTGGGAATAGGCCTACATCAAGACACAGCTATACCACTCCTTGGTAATATACCCAAAGGATACCCCATTATACCACAAGGACACTTGCTCAACTATGTTCATAGCAGCTCTGTTTGTAATAGCCAGAAACTGGAAAAACCTAGATGGCCCTCACCTGAAAAATGGGTGAAGAAAATGTGGTCCGTTTATACAATGGAGTACTACTCGGCCATTAAAAACAGTGACATCATGAAATTTGAAGGCAAATGGATGGAACTAGAAATGATCACCCTGACCTGGGTCTGGGTCTGTGGTAACCCAGACCCAGAAAGACAAACAAGGTGTGTGCCCACTTATAAGTGGATATTAGCCATAAAGGATAACCAGGCTACAGTCCACAGACCCACAGAAGCTAAGTAAAAAGGAGGACCCAAGGGGGAGATTTGTGAATCTCATGGAGAAGAAGAAATAGTAAAACAGTGCAGGTGGATGGGGGTTGGGCGTAGGATGGAGTCTGGACTGCGGGGTGGGAATGGGAACAGGAGGGGGGTATCAGGTAAGAGGATGGGAATCAGGTAGGGAAGGATGGAGGGAGAAAGTACTGGGAGAGACAACTGGTATCAGTCCAGGGTGGGGGGCCACCTCTGGGACAAGCTAGAAACCTAAGGCAAGGGAACCTCCCAGAAACATATGAAGGTGACTCTAGCTAAGACTCCTAGTAATGCAAGATAAGGAGCCTAAAATGGTGACCTCCTGTAACCAGGCAAGATTTCCAATGGAGGGACTGGGACATCAACGCAGGGACAAAACCCTTGACCTACAATTTGTTCTGCTTATCAGATGTGCTAGGGTGAAGATGGAACAGAAAATGAGGTAATGGCCTGTTGTGCTAAATAATAGAAATGTAACCCTACAGTAGCAAGTTGGGTGGGGCTGATTTTGGAGCTCTAGGTCAGAGAGTCTGCCCAGATGAGAACAGGCCAGGCCCATAGGTTTGTCCACCGCACTAGCATGGTGGCCTTTTTTATTATTTAACTCAACAATGGCCAACCAACAACTTTTCCAGCTTAAGACCCATGCCGTGAGAGGGGCCCACCCCAGGTTTTCTACTGTACTTGCAGACGGGGGCCTGGTATAATTGTCTGCAGACAGGCTTTGCTCAGCAACTGATGCAAACAGACGCAGAGACCCACAGCCAAACTTCACGGGGAGCCTGGGGAATCCTAAGGAAGATGGGGAGGGAGGATTGGAGAAATCAGAGGGATGAGGGACTCCACACGAAAACCTACAAAATCAACTAACCCGGACCAATAGGGGCTCGCAGAGACTGAACCGCCAACGGAAAGCATGCGTGGGGTAGAACTGCGCTGGAACTTCTTCACCTATAGAGCAGTTGTGTAGCTTGGTCTTCATGTGGGACTCCTAACGGCAGAAGAAGGGGCTGTCTCTGACTACGGTGCCTGCCTTTGGGACCTTTTCCTCCCCCTGGGCTGCCTTGTCTGTCCCCAATAGAAGAGGCACCTAGTCTGACTGACACTGGACATGCCAAAGCTGACCAACATCCATTTTCTGAAGAGAAAGGGGGAGGAGTAGATAGGAGGCGGGGAGAGACTGAGCAGAGAAGGAAAAAGGGGAACAATGTCAGGATGTAGAGTTAATTAATTAAAATAAAAATGTTCTCATTGACTCATAATATGACTGTACAAAACACACTCCTACAGATAGTTTTGAAACTAGACCTCCAAGAAAAGAAACAGGCCAAGCAACCTCCCTGAATATGAGGACTGGGGCTGGGAAGTCATGGCAGGAAGCGGACCCATGGACGAGTTCCGTGAAGGTGCAGTTTCAAGACTGAAGCAGAAGGTGGCACCATGACACCCTTCAGGGGCATTGTGGCCACACATGCCGGTAGTGAAGACACATTTACTCAGGTCCGTAGTGCCTCTGTTGAGAAATCGGTCCAATCAACCTGAAGCAAACCCTGAGTCAGAACTGGCCTTGTGGGGTCATAGTGCCCGTGTCTCACCTCCAGGACCCCGGAACACCCCTACATTTGTTAAGCACACCCATTAGGGGAACCTCCTCGATTTCTCTTTGTGGGGCTTGTTTCCCTCCACCTACAAATGGTGAAGAACCTTCTGACTTCCAGCAGTGTTCCTATTCTGATGGGTCTTGATTTTGCTCAGTAGCAGGAAGCCTGGGCCACATCCACACCAGAAAACAGGGTTCTAGAACCAGAAGCCCTGAGTTGGCTCCGTGGGAAACCCCAGAGAAAGCAGCACACTGCTGGGCCTGAGACGACCATTGTACTCTTCAAGAAGAGAGTGTGCAGCCAGCACTCACCCACACACTGTCTCCGCTGCCTAGAGATGTTAACCATGCTTTTGGCATCTGTGATCTAGTGGCTTCCAGAGGCCTCTAGCTGCACGCATGTAAGACACAGCTGCATTTAATATGGTTCCCAAATTCATGGTTACTTCCTTCACTGGCAAGTTTCGACCCACCGGGTCATCTATGAGACTCTGCTAGGTAATTAGTTCACTGAAAATACAATATATGTTAGAGTCTATAGTAAGTCTAATAGAATGGGTGGGAAGGGGTCTGTTAATATTTTGACCTAAATGGGAGTTTATAGTTAAAATGGCTAGACTCACTGCCACTGTGGGGAAAGAGGCAGAGAACGGGGTGAGAAGTTTGGCAGTCTCTAGGGGAGGGAGAGTCGCAGGAAGCTGAGGTGGGCCACAACACAACCGGAAGGCAGAAGTGAGAGTGTAAGGCTGGCCAAGTGGAACCCAGAAAGAGACCAAGGCTGGCTCCTTTGATGAGGGGAGATGCAAATTTATATTTCAGTATCTTCTAGGTGAAAAAAAAAAAGAAAACCCAAAACCCCAAACCAAAACCAAGATCCCATCCCCCAACAGCCGTTCTTGCTATTGGCGTTTGAAAATATTCATTAAATGCAACGTTTGTCAATAAATCCCTTCAATCCCCCATACCTCAGCCCCACCCCTACTCTTCCACACACACCTCCTTCCCAGAGACCTGGATTTAGAACCTAAGCACCACTCAGCCCCCAGCTCAGGTGTGCACGCCTCAAGTGGGCCGCCCTCCACCCCTTCCTCTCAGGCTCCTTAAATACCAGACTGCCAGGGGAAATAGAAGTACAGGTTTCCTTTAAAGGCCTTCTGACTTCTCTTCAGTTCAGTGATTAAGAATGTCCCCCAGCCCTGACTCAAAGGCCAGAGTGCTGGCATATTTGTCAAGTGTCTTCTAACAGCCTTGACAAGCAGAACAAGAAAATCAGGCCAGGGCGGGTGTCTGCGAGCTTCCTGGAAGCAGACCTGGCATCGATAGCTCAGGGCCGCCTACTTTACACTGCTGCCCTGTTCTGGCCCCGTCCTGGGAGGTGGGTGTGGACCTGGTGGCTGGAGGGAGTGGGCTTCCATTCTCTAAGCTGCTTCCCTTTCAAGCCCAGCTCCAACTATGGCTCCTTTGTCCACAATGTTCTGGGATGATCTCCGTCTGAAGATCTACCCTGGGAAGACACAGGCTAACACAGTGTTACAATGCCCTGCTTTGTGGTCTTGGCAGGAGGGTTTGTCATGAGCTAGGAGATTGGTCCCTGGCAGATCCTGGCATGTGGTGAACAGCTGTGTGACAGCCACTATATTCAGAGGACGTTCAAAGCTGGGCTTTGAGATTTCTCCAAGATGGGCTGCCTCCACCTACCCATGGTGCTTCTCTTCAGAGGCACCTTGTATGCAGAGCCCAGGTTGGGGATGTTTGTAGTGGTTGCTTGGAGCTGTGGCTTGAAGCTAGACTACAGTGGACGCTTATTCCAGCTTACAGGAACAGGGTCCCCACGGTCCTCCTAGCACCAGGGACAACAACATGGTATGTTTAGGGTCTGCCCATCCCTGTCTTGGAACAGTAACCAGCAGCAGCTGCTCTGTGGGTGGGACATTCATCCAGAGAAAATGAAATCAAAGTGCGTCTTTGCTTGTGGGGTTAGAAGTTTCTTCCCTCTTCATGTAACTTTAATTAACTGACAATTTTCACAGATGTAATAACACATTTCCATCCTACTCCGCACCCCCATTACTTACTTCCTGCTTCTTCTCCCACTATACAACTTCTTCTTAGTGATGGGTTCTCTACTTTCATGGCTCTCTGCGTGTGTGTGTATGTGGGGGGGGAGACAGACAGACAGACAGACACCCACTGAATTTAACGAGGGGATCTGTAACAAAGGGTAGACAACTAACCAGCAGTTATAGCGTTGAGGAAAATGTCTCTACTCCTCAGGAGACCACATGCAGTCCTCCCGAGTCTGGGCCAGAGTATTGATGGGTGAGTTTTGCTCAGAGTTCATGCAGGTGAGCACGGATTTCACAAGCGTAACAGCTATGTCATGCCTGATAAATAGCATCCCACAATGCTTTTCCCCAGCCTCCAGCTCTTACTCATGCTTCCTCCTCCGGGTCCTAAGTTTGTTTCTTTTTTTAAGATTATTTTATTTTTAACTATGAGTATATGTTGGTGGCTATATGTGTAGTTGAGTGCCCTTGGAGTCTAGAATCATCAGATTCCCTAGAACTGGAGTTTCAGGTGATTATGAACTGAAGTGAATGCTGAGAACTGAACTGGGGTCCTCTGCAAGACCAAGAGTGATGTCTCCAACCATTGGAATTTCATAAGAAATGCACACACACATACATTCACATACACAGGCACACACACACACAAACACACACACACACACACACACACACACACACACCATAGACCACAAATCAAGTGAAGTGTGGTGACACACACGTTAATCTCAGCACTCAGGTGGCAGATGCAGGCAAAGATCTGTGAGTCTAAGGCCAGCCTGGTCTACAGAATGAATGAATTCCAGGCCAATCAGGACTACATAGTAAGACCCTATCTCATTAAAACAAAACAAAACAACAGCAAATCTCAACTCATTGAATACTTATAATTTCACTTTCATTACAATGAAGACTCTCGCTTTATTGCAGTTACTGTAATGAAACCTAAAAGATAAGCCATAAACTAGAAAAAATATGTATGTATAGCACAGAAACACAAAAAGGCCTAGAACCAAGAAATGCATGGAGTTATGTAATCCTAGTGGAGCAGAAAGAATTGGGGAGGAAGTGTGAATGAGCATTTTAAACTCAGGAGAGCACATGGGGCAGTGAATTCAGTGAGATGTATATCCTGAGTCCAGGCCTAATGCCTTGCTAGGCTGAAGCCCATCTGCCCCAGAGTGGACCTTTGTCTGTGAAGCCTGGACTCTGCAGTCTCCCTCTACATTCTTCCCAAAGCAGCCTTTTTCTCCTGTCCTTGGGGCACAGCGCGCGCGCGCGCGCGCGCGCACACACACACACACACACACACACACACACACACACACACACTATTCCCCTTCCAGTCCCAGCCAGTAAGCAGAGCTGTAAGGATCACATTTCAAATTCTCCCTCCCCTCACTGCTCCAGACTAAGCTCCATGGGGTCCATGGGGACCTCGGGTGGGAAAACAGGCTGTCAATCAACATCTTTTACATCAAATCAAGTAATAATGTCAGGTAAGAAATGGCTTCCCTAAGCCAACAAAGCTACCCTTTCCCCGTGGGCAACCCGCACACAACAAGGCACGGTGTAAACAGGGCGGCCTCAGTGGCAGTAGGCACTTTTCCTCTTGAGCTTATGAGGTCGAGATGCCTATCCTGGTTTGTCTTGGAGCACCTACATGGGCAGTAAAAAGCATATCTTGAGATAAGGAAAGCCATTCTGGAATAACCAGAAACTTCTGTGCTGCTCTATGTCCAAGAGAGAACAAGTGCTGGACAGAAACAGGGCTTGGGAGTCACTTTCTGACATGACTCACTTAGGGACCCATGAACCCTGTGGTCAGTATGGAGGCTGACAGTCCACCTAGCCACAATCTGTGTCCTCACTGCAGTGCCTTCCTGCTTTGAGTTTACTCTCTCTACTTCGTGTCCCACCCGTTCTACAACCGAGGCTGCTATTGTTTTTCATGACCTTCAAACAGGTTGGCTGGACAAGTCTCCACGCAGCACCAACCAACTGCACAGGGAGATTTTACTTCTTGGGTTCTGAGTCCTTCGCCCTTTGGTTTCTCTCTGCAAACCCAGCTCTTACAAGGCACTAGGCAGCCTTGCAGGAGTGGGGGATACATTCGTGAGGAAGGCAGCCTTACAGTCCCGTCCATCGAGACGGAATTGCAGCTGAAACAAGAAACAAAAGGAAAGAGCTGCACGTGAAGAGCAATACGTAGTCTTGAGAGGAACTAAGTGAGTGGCCACACCTATGAATATAGCACCATTTATTGACCACTCACTAATCATGGACACTGACGGAGCAACCATGTGGTAACTCGCTCAGATGGTACTGGGCTGTCGCTATGAGGTTACAGGAGACTTCCCTCCATCACCCATAGCCATTTGTTTGTTTGCTTGCTTGTTTCTTTATTGCATATGAGTACACTGCAGCTGTCTTCAGACACACCAGAAGAGGGCATCAGATCCCACTACAGATGGTTGTGAGCCACCATGTGGTTACTGGGAATTGAACTCAGGCCCTCTGGAAGAGCAGTCAGTGCTCTTAACCACTGACCCATCTCCCCAGCCTGTAGTCGCCCATATCCTAAGAAATTGGATTGGATTGAATGCAAATCCAGAAGACTCTGGAATCTTCATGCTATGGTTTGAACGTCCTCTCCGAAACTCATACTAAAGTTTAATCACCATTTTAGAGTTATGGCCCCCCTATCTGAAGTCATCGAGGAGTACTACACTACTTGAATGGATTGAAAGGATTAGGGGGTGTGTCTTGTTAGAAGGGATGGAATTTGAAGTTTCAAAAGCCCATGCCAAGCCCTGTCTCTCTCCCTGCTGCCTGTAGATCCCAATGTAGAAGTCCAGCTACTTCTCCAGCACCATGTTACTTGCAGGCTGTCATGTTCCCTGCCATGATGACAATGAACTAAACCCTGAAACTGTAAGTCAGCCCCAATCAAATGCTTTCATTTGTGAGAGTAGCCATGGTCATAGTGTCTCTTCACAGCAATAGCACAGTGACCAAGGCAAAAGGTAATATGACTCCTCCATAAAGGCGATGTAGTGACCTTTTGTGAGTGGGAAGTGGCCATTGTCCTCCTTCTCTGCACAGGCTTTGTCTGTTCTGCATACACCCATCTGACTTGACCTGTCAAGAGCTGCCTGGTAGTGGCCTTTTAGACCTGTTATGCCCCTGTTATGTGTGAGGTTCGCAGGGACACAGGTCTGCTCTGGACAGAGTATTGCCTAGCCTGACATAGAGCACAGGGTCAGAGGGGCATCTAGAAGCTTCTGGTGCAGGACTCTCAGAACAGGGCTCAAGGCAAACTCTTTGAGTTTGCTGATGCAATGGGCATGTACTAAGAGAGACTAAATGCCTTAGAATAAAGAGGCCAGCCACCCCAACAACCCATGTATACTGCCCCCCCCAAACTAGAGTCTACAGCATGGTCCAAGGGTAATATTTCTATGTCCCTTCTGTACCAATAGTAACAGGGTGCTAGGCCCAAGAGAGAAGTGGATTGCTTACATGTATGCAGAATGCATTGCTAAAGCTCTACAAGACAAACTATTGTGCTTGCTTCTTCCTGATTTGCAGTGGGAGAACAGCAAGGCACCAGTAAACTATGTGACTTCAGGCAAATTCTCTCAGACTTGATGTCTTTGCCTAAAAATCAAGCCAAGAGCCCTTTTCCTGCCTCTGGGGTTTAACAGACATCCCAAGAAGTAATGTCCCTAAGCATGTCCTGTAGCAACTCCAAGGTGTGTAGAGGTGTGTAGTGACTTTGCAGTGATCAAATGCTCAAATCCCATCAGAGGAGGACACTGTAGAGCTTGTCCAGGTGACAGCTGAGGGTGAAACTGCAGCTCATCAGAACAAGTCAAATCCAGTAAGAGTCTTTCTGCTTTGATACAGAAACACTCTTAAGGTTAACGTAAGGCTTGTAAAATGGCTTCATGGGCAAAGGTGGGAAACATAGGGGAACCTGAGTTCACTCATAGAAGTGACAGGAGAGAACTGACTCTACAACATTGTTGTGTCATCAACATACACACACACACACACACACACACACACACACACACACACATCTGGCATGCATACCTGCTCCCAACAATGGGCTCTCATGCACGGTAATCATATTCAAATAACTTTTAAAGACCGATATGTTTCCTTTAAAGGCTTCTGCATTGACCATCCCACCAAATCCTTCCCTTCCTCCTCTGGCTGAGAGACTGTGAGTCCAGGAGGAGCTGGAAAGCTGGTGTGGAGAAAACAGGTGTCATCGGGACAGGGCTGTAGATTCAAGGATCGTGCCACGCTGTGCGGAAACAGAGCCGCAACGCAAACATCACCCCGTGGGGCGCTGTGGCAACAGCTGCAGTATAAGGCCTCTCCCTAGGATAAACGCGGGACCCAGCAGATGTGTCATTCACCCTCCACAGTGACAGATGTGACCCTGAAAGCCAACAGGGTCCCTCCCCTGACAGGTTCCACTGGCTTCCCTTCCTCTGCTGGAGGAGTGATCAGGCAGTTGGTTGCGGAGATAAAGGAAACTCATTTGTTGGGCCCCCTCCTGCTTGCCATATGCTTCTGTGTTTAATCCTCCTATCAGCTCCATGAAGAATTAGCCATACTTTATATACAAGAAAGCTGAGCCTTAGAGAGACTTAACATCTATCTCTGCCTCCCAGACAGCAGGCAGCAGTGCGGCTTGCATTGGAACTTGGATTCGTTGAACCCCAGCTCATAGTCTCTGAGAAGGCTCATTGCTAAGCCTGCCATCAATACATCCTAAGTACATGTCCCAGCCGTGGACTGCTGGAGGAATGAGAGAATGAGAAGCTCAGGAGGCAAGGCACTGGTTTGCGGAATTGGGGCAAATTCAGAGTATATGACCAGGAAAGCCCACAGCTTCAGTTCTCCCGTTGTACTCCAAGGTCAGTGGAGAGCCTGGATTAAAAGTCATGGGCATTTTGGTGGTCTGGCATCTACTCTGGCTGAAAAGGTTGCTAGTTAGACCAAAAGGGTTGTGTGAGTCACTGCATCTGAACTCCTTGGTGGTCAGAGGGTCCCATGTCAATGATTCACGCTCGTGTTGAAGAGGGTATTTAGTTCAGTGGAAGCTTGACTCCTCACCCAGTCACCTATCTACCTCTACCCTCAGGCATCAGTTGAGCCTTGAATGGTGGGGCTTGTGGTTCTGCCCAGCTAAGGGACAGACCTCAGGGCACAGAGCCTAGGCTGCTCCTCTTCCTCCAGTCTGTGTGGCTCACCCATGCCAAGCCCCCTGGGCCAACCAGCCTCTGCCTTCATTCTCCCTGAAGCTTCGATGCTATGCAGCAGGTTAGTACTCCAAGCCCTTCCCCTTTCTGGGAGATAACACTGCTCAGTGCTCCTAGAGCTAGCATCTTATCACACAGGTCCCCACTGTTCACAGGACTGGAAGGTATCTCCTCCTGGGCCCCGACACTGTGGCCATCCATGCTGACCCTCCCAGTCCTGCACTCTTTCCCTGCAGTTGCCGTCTACTAGGACTCTGATCCTCCCACCACAGCAACTTCTTGTCTGTCTGACAGAACAGTAAGGAAAACTGGTTCATTCTACTGGAAAGGATGAAATCTCTGGCCTTGGTAGAGACCCAACATTCTAAGCTACTCAAGACAGGAAAAAAATGTGAATTCAGTGAGTTAGGTCAATCATCTGGCTAAGGGGCTGCCCCTAGAAAAGCAGGCTTACTTTAAGCCTTGCTAAATTTATAGGTGGAGTAGTTAATGAGATGCTGCCCTTTCTAGCCCAGAATTCCCTGCCACTAGTACCGCCATGAGGTTTGGCTGGATCTGTCCGTCTTTCTAGCAACCTGTTCTTTTTCTTTACCGTCTCCTGGTTTTTGATTGTTTGCTTGCTTGCTTTTAATATTGGCCTTTCTGGTACTTTGGGCTCCCTTATTCTACAGTCTTCCTCCCTGGGAGGCTGGTGTCCTGTGTGTCCATTGTGTCATAGCTGGGTGGCTGTGTGTCCACTGTGTCTGGCCTCCATGCCAGTGTAACTGGAATAGTATGGCCTTTCCCTTCTCTTCTCCATTCTCCTCCTCTGGGAAGCTACATTCATTCACTGCCTGCATGCTCTGGGGGCTTGCTTTTAAACACTATTGACATTGTTTGAGTCTGATCATGAGACTGAGCATCCCCAAAGGGGATTCTGATGTCCAGGTATCAGCTGGCACCCCAGCAGGACTCCTTTGGACTCCATCCCCTCCTTTCACAAGGGTTGGCTACTGCACTTGAAACTTCACTCTGAACAGACTTTGGCTTTGTTTGACTTTCAAACTCTTTCCCACCTTCTAATTCTTTAGTTGGTGGAGAAAGTTGGGTTCCTGCACCTTAAATGGTCTCACAGCTAACAGCTAACAAGGATTCAGAGTCTAATATTCGGGGTTCTAGAAAAGGGTTCCACTGGCCAATGTACCTTCAAGTTGAGAGCAACAATGTCTGAAACATGGCTTCACCTTGGGTGCCCCGAGGTATGTCTGAATGCTGGTTTTGACACCAGCAGAGAGACACCTTCTTTTACCTTTGTCTCTTGACCCTTTCCTTGCCTCTAAAGCTTCCTGTTAATACTTGAAATCCTGTGTTCAGGATGAGTGGGATTTCCTTCTGGAATGACCTGTAGAATGTCTGTTTGTTCCCCTGATCTGCTTCTCCCAACCTCATACTGCCCCATGCTGACTGCAGATTGTTCCATGTAATGCAGAAAATATTCATTTATACCCTTACTGTTTCCTTTTTCTTTCTCTGAGATAAGGATTCTCTGCATAGACCAGGTGGGTCTCAAACTCAGGTTCCTCCTGCTTCAGCCTCTTGAGTGCTGGGATTCTTGGAATAGCTACCATTCTTGGCTAAGGCACTTGCTCTCCTAAATGATTCTCTGTGGCTCTTTCTTTGGAGAATTTTCTTTCAATGGGCTCCTCTCATTACAGAGAGACTGACCGCTGTCCTCTGAAGTTAGAACATAGGAAGTAATGTTGGCTGTGCCATCAGAGGCCAGGTATGTAACTGCTTGAGGAGGAGGGGTGTAGGCTCAATAGAGCATGCGGGAGGTGAAGGATGTAGTTGCTGTCTCCAAACCCTTGTGCTCTGACCAGGCTGGGGCTATGCTCCTTAGCCCTCCCTATAAGCAGCAGGTCAGACTGAGCTAGGCCATGGGGCCAGAAGTATATGAGATCATACCCTGGCTCTGCTGTGTGTCTTTGGGTGGGTTATCCACCTCTCTGCATTTCCATGTCTTTGTTTGTTAAAGAGGAAAATTAAGAGCTGTGTCTCTGTGTACAGGTTAAGTTAAAATTAGTATGAGCCGCCTCATGTGGTACCCACTGATTTCTTAAATCAGTGACCATTCAATCATCTGAAGCCTGCAATCCTCGAGGAGGCTAGCATTAGGAAACTGGGTATTTACTAGTGGTGTTGCCATGGAGACGAGAGTCACTTGGGAAACACGAAATAGAAGTTCTTTGCAGAAATTAGCGAGAGTCCCTCTTTCATCTCAGTTCTGGGAAATGATGCTTTACAGCGTGAGTGATGATCTCATGGAGGTTAGGACATCCTCCATGTATGATGTAGGAAAGCCTTCACGTGCTGCAGGTGGCTTAATGTCACTTCCCAAGGGCATCGTTGGTTTCCTTGATTCGTATCCTATCTCATTGTTCTCCTAGTCCTTGTCAAGAACGCAAACTCTTGAGCTGTAGAGTCAGAGACCGGCCTGGTGTACCCAGTGAGTTCCAGGATAGCCAGGGCCATGTGGAGAGACCCTCTCCCTCCACCCCATGAACGCAAACTCCTTTGTAAGCACATAAAAATGATACCTTGAAGCTGTGGGTGGTGGCACCCACCCGTCATCCCAGCACTTGATTGTTATGAGTTTGAGGCCAGCCTAGGTTACCGTGTAAGACTATACCTTTTCTTTTCCCTTTCTCAAAAGGGAAAGAAAGTGTTGAATGAAAACAGAGAAGTTCAGGAGACAGCTTTATCAGACTCCTGTTAGCATAAAAGGTTCTGCCAGAGCCTGACAAATATAGAGGTGGATGCTCACAGCCAACCATTGGACTGAGAACAGGGTCCCAATGGAGGAGTTAGAGAAAGGACTAAAGGAGCTGAGGGGATTTGCAACCCCATAGGAAGAACAACAGTGCCAACCATCCAGGCCCCCCCAACCCCAGAGCTCCCAGGGACTAAACCACCATCCAAAGAAGACCCATAGCTCCAGATGCATCTGTAGGCAGAGGATGGCCTTGTTGGGCATCAATGGGAGGAGAGGCCCTTGGTCCTGTCAAAGCTCAATTCCCCAGTGTAGGGGAATGCCAGGTTGAGGAGGTGGGAGGGAGTCAGTAGGTAGGTGACGGAGCACCCTCATAAAAGCAGGGGAAGGGGTGATGGGATACTGGGTTTCTGGAGGGGAAACTGGGAAATGGGATAACATCTCAAATGTAAATAAAGAAAATATCCAATAAAAAAAAAGAAAAGAAAAGAAAACAGAGAAGTTTAGTACTCCCCTTGACAAGGATAGAAGAGGCCCTTGGGCCTAACAACACCCACATGCTTACGGCAGCGCCTTAAGAGGCAGAGGCAGAGGCAGAGTCAAGAGAGGCAGAGAGGCAGAGAGGCAGAGAGAGGCAGAGAGAGGCAGGGAGAGGCAGAGAGAGGCAGGGAGAGGCAGAGAGAGGCAGGGAGAGGCAGAGAGAGGCAGAGAGAGGCAGAGAGAGGCAGAGAGAGAGAGAGGCAGAGAGGCAAGAGGCAGAGGCAGAGAGGCAGAGAGAGAGAGAGAGGAGGGGGGGGGACGGAAACGGAGATGGAGACCGGACGGAGACAGAGACAGAGAGGCAAAGGCAGGCAAATTACTGTAAGTTTGAGGCCAGCCTGGTCTACAAGTGAGTTACAGGATAGCCAGGGTATTCAGAGAAACCCTGTCTAGAAAAACAAACTAACAACAACAAAAGAGAGGTGAGAGAAAAAAACAAAATGATCCTTTAAAATCCTTTTTTCTCCAATAAAACATTTAGTGGCAGAGTAATATGACATCATCTAGGACAGTGGCGACTGAGTTCCTATACGGTGCTCCTCAAGGCTACTGCAGGGCAAGACCAGTTACCATACCGGGGCTTTGTCAGGTCTTCCCCTTAATAACCTTCCCCTGGGCCAGCAAGATGACTCAAGGAGTAAAGGTGCATGGTGACCTCAGTTCAACCCCTGGAACCCACATAAAGTGGGAAGCAGAGGACTGACTCTACAAAGTCACCCTCTGACCTCCACAAGTGCTCTGTGGCACATGTAACACACACACACACACGCACGCACGCACGCGCGCGCGTGCAGTGATGATGATGATGATGATGATGATAAACTTTAAAATAAAATTTAAAAACCACACACACACAAAAATGCAGCCTCCATGCCATGGTCAAAAGTGAGAAGCAGGAACTGGAGAAACAACAGCTCACTCTGTAAAGTTTGACCCTCAGCATCTGTGTAAAATGTCAGGTGGGTGGTGTGCTCTCATAATGGCAATGGGAAATAGGTGAGGACAGGTGGATCAAGACAGCCTAGCCTAATGGGCAAGCCCTGGATCCAGGAGAGATCCAGGATCAAGAAAGAAGGCGACGGCACCTGAGAAGGAGCAACACCTGAGTTGTCTCCTCCTCCTCTTGCCTCACATGCACACAAGCACATGTGTGTGAACCTGCACATGCATGTGTGAGTGTGTGGATACACACACATACACACACACACACTATATGCATGCAAACACCCCCGACACACACACCACATATGCACCCACACCATGAACACATGCATGCAAAGTAAGTAGACACAAAAAGACTTGTGGAGAAAGTCTAGTGCAATTTTAGACCAAACAACCACGTGCCCATTAACAGGAAATGGTAGACAAATTTCGGTGTGTTTATACAAAGGAAGATTACAGCTTTTACGGAAAGCAAATCCCTGCGTGAACCTCACAGTAATTATGCGGAGAGACGGAGGAAGCGTACAAAAATACAAGACAACAAGCAACCATGTGTGTGGTCCTGTTTACAGGAAGCTCAACAGGAATGAACTAGATGAAGATACTCAGTAGTAGTTACCTTGGATAAGAACTTGAAAGGGGTGTGGAACCTTCTGGTACCGGTGCTCAGTATCTTGATCTGCCAATGTCTGTCTGAGCATCCACAGAGATGAGCTCAAAGAGGTTTAAAACTGAAAGTTTAAACTGTAAAAATATTTTAAAAGGAGACTGTGTGTGTAGTAAAGCGTGCCTTTAACCCTGGCTTTCAGGAAGCAGAGGCAGGCAGAGCTCTATGAGTTTGAGGCCAGCCTGGACTGCATAAGCCAACAGGAAAAAAGAAGAAGAAAAATATTTTAAAAGAGAAATGTGAAAGCGCTGAGTGACTGGAGCCTCTCTGACCTGCATCTGACCACAGAAATGACAGCCAGAGCCCCCATCACTGTCTCTTTGGGGTTCTGTGAGGTACACACTTCTGGCAGTGCACACTCGGGCCCTGGCACCAGCAGCAGATCACTTTTCCTTGGATTTGTGTCAAGCAATGCTTATAAGAGAATGGCCTCCGTGCTTTGACAGGAAGTAGTGGGCCTATTTAATCACCCTGCTTCCAATCATGTTCCCAGTTTCTGCTGGTCAACCAAACAGCCATCTGTGACCCCCTTTCAGTGTGTTCCGTACCTAATCAATTATCAGGTCCTGCCAGTGAGCAACCTTTTATATACATACATATTTACACATACGCTTTAAAATATACACTTAAATGTACTTATAATACATATGTATACAATGTATAACCTTAAATATTTAATATATAAGTATACTTTTAATATATAAGTATATATAATGTATCTATATATTATATGCTTTTACAGGTAGTATATACTTATGCATGTAATTTATATTTGTATGTGTGGATGTCAGAGTCAGTCATAGAAATCAGTTCTTCTCTTTAACCTATGGATTTCCAGGGAATGAACTCAAATTTTCAGACTTGGCACGAAGCCCACTTGTCTGATGAGCCATCTCGCCAGCCCTCACCTAACATTATTAATAGCTTTAATGTGAGTTCGCTTCTGCTCTAATGACCTCCATAGATTACTTTTTTCCGATACCCCAGTGACCTCCCTGAATGCCACCCTGTCATGCTCCACTCACCCGCCATTAACATGACTGAAATGTTAGGGCCTAAAAGGACCCCCATACTTTCTAGGAGTGGTCCAAGAACCAACGAGGGTTGACAGTGCTGGTGCATGGTGCAAACACACCTGGTTGTCCTTACGGCCTGTTCTGATGTGTTGGCTTCTGGTCTATGTAGAGAACTGCATTGATCTCTGATAGAATTAGCCATGATGTGGGGGGAAATACAGAGAAAGGACACACACATGAAATCATGTGCTGTCAGTGGAAAGCACAAAAGCGGTATATGTTATATGGGATGGTTAAGGAGACCAATATAAAGAGTGTAAGATTTCTTACTACATCCTAGACCAAGTATGTGCTACAGCCATCCAGCCTTCCTGGCAGTTCTAGAGCAGGAGCCATCCCTCTGGGTCATGCACTCTGCGTCCTCTGCCTGTGTCGTGTGTACCCTGTCATGCTGGGAAGGGTCTGAGTTTACCCGACAGCAGGCTATAAGTCAGTGAGTTGTCTTATGGGTGCTTCCAGGAGACGGAGACTCCCGAGTGAGAACAAATCATAGCAGCTGGAGTAATAGCAGTTTGATACTGTTTTCTGAGCCCAGGTTACATAACACTACAATTCTAGAAGACTGATGAAATCTAAGATGTTCGAGGCCACATACCTTTAATCTCAGAACTCCCAAGACAGAGGCCGGCAGATCTCTGTGATTTTTTGAGGACAGCTAGTAATCTAGTCTACCCAGGATTACAAGGTAAGACCCAGTCTCCAAAAATAACAAAAGATAGAGAGAGAGAGATAGACAGACAGACAGACAGATTAGATTAGATTGACAGGCAGATGATAGACAGGAAGCTTAAGACCACAGAGATTAAAGATGGTTAAGAAGAAAGTCGAATGACATTTACAGTCAGCGTTGGCTGAGTCCTTCATATCAGCAGAAGGAAGCTCCACCCGTGGAATCTGCTCAGGGCCTGCTGGGGAGGCTCAGAAGTCCACAGATAGAGTACATGGCTGAGTTCTTAAGCTGTGGCAGAGGGCAAAAGGCTGTGGGAGCCCAGGAAGGAGGAGGACAATGAGCAAGTTTTCATCAGAAAAACAAACATTGGTTTTGGAGTGAATACAGCATATGGTGAAGCACAAAGAAATC
This sequence comes from Rattus rattus, assembly GCF_011064425.1. Taxonomy (NCBI): domain Eukaryota; kingdom Metazoa; phylum Chordata; class Mammalia; order Rodentia; family Muridae; genus Rattus; species Rattus rattus. Next base: position 46,338,498 of record NC_046160.1, on the reverse strand, counting down.
CGAGAGGCGAAGTCTCTTCAGATTCGAACTTCACACAACAGCACCTCATTGTGTGGGAGAGGAAGAAGTGATGCCCTTCTGAGGAGCCAGGCGAGCTTCGGGAAGAGGGAATATTCTGTAGGATATTATGTAGCAAAGAATGAGAAGAGAGAGTGTCAAGGAGGGATACCGAGGGACACCTCCTGAGATGAGGCTGAGCAGGGTGCCCCCCCACCCCCATCCCAGGAAAAGCCCAAGAAACAACAACCAGAATTCATTCTGGGTCTCCGCTAAGAACATGCCTGGAATTCCACCTGGCCCGCCCGCCACACCCGGTAGGCAGGATTCCAGATCATAGGCTGCCAACAACATACTGCTCAGCTCTTCTGGGTCACAAGCAATGTCTGCAGACCGGTGACCAGTGGTATCTGTGTGGAGCTCCTGGAGTCAAGGAGAGCATGACATCACTCAATCCCACCGCAGGGCATGCCCCAAGGCTGAGCTCTGACTTGTAAGCCATCAGGTTCAGGAAGGAGATAGTGACTGCAGGCCCAGACACAGAACACCGGCTTGGCACCCTCTCTCTAAATCTTGTATCTGGCCAGGAAGCAGTGGTAACTGGAAGCTGGGCAGGGAGGACCATAGCCAGGTCACACAGCGGCCCAGAGAATGAGTACCGTCCTTACCTAGTTCACTGCACTCAACCTCTCACCAGCTCCCCCCACCAGCTCAGAGATCTTTTCTCAGTGGTCACCCCCCAGCAGCGCTGATGAGCCTGTCACACCAAAAGTTGACTTGTTCCTTCTCACTGGACTGTGAGCTCCCCAGGAGGGGGCCACATTGTTCTCATTTGCCACACAGCAGGAGTTCTACACACATGGGTGCAACCAGGGACCAAAGTCTGATCGTGCTCAGCCTTAGGGCAATGGTGAGTGTCCAGTATGGACATAGCCAGACCCACTTCAGAAAAGGAAGGCTTGTCTTAGTGGCAACAGGACTTCTTAACTTAGAGTTAAAACCTAGGCATTTCATTTAATTCTGGAGAAACTAAAGGGGTGATGTTGCTTTTCTTCTGTAGCTCCTCTCCTCAGGCTCACCCCACTCTGCTGTCCTCCAAAACACGTGTACCCCACTCTGAGAGGCTGGACTGGGTGCAACTTATACTTCTCTGTCTCTATTTTAGCTGAACCTTCACGTGTCTCGGGGACAAGCAGAGGGCCATCCCAGCTTCCCCTGAGCATTTTCCTTACACGGTTGAAGACGGAGTTAGGATCACAGGTTTAGTCACCTGAGAACATCAAGAGAGATGAGGTACAGAGGTACAAGAGGTACAGCCACCAGAACCGGCTGCGTTCATGCCTCAATGCTTTGAGCATGCTGTGCTAATTCTACAGAAAACAGGAAGCCTGGTGCATCAGGCATCCCTCTGAGGACATTCTGAGCAACTCAGGGAGCTGGTATTTGGGGGTGAAGCTTTGCATAACAAATAAATCCGGTGTTCTATCACAGAGCCCTTGCCCCAAGATGCTTTAGATGAGTACCTTGTAGGCATGCACAAATTCTTCTGATCTCTTTGGAAACCACCTGTGTGGGTGTTAAGAACAAGAGTATTCACACTCACCTTACTGAGCCTCTTAGGCAACCAGGAAAGCTTAGCTGCCAGAAATGGAAGCTGGTGTGGAGTTTCACCTCACTGGAGACCGACACTCACCCAAATGCGGTTCTGTTGAAAGGGGATTGGCTCTAAGAAGCCTTAGGTCTGGGGAAGGCATTGATTCCTGTTTAAGCACAAAGGTAAACAGTGTGGGGGTTGGGAGCACAGAGATCATGTATCTTCTTATGGCCTAGGTAGGACCCAAACTTGTTTATCCTTGAAAAACACATTTTATATATTGCTGACAGAGACAGCCAGTCCTGATCAAGCTGCCAGGCCTATTTCAGATCTCTGTCCTACTTCTGAAAAAAATTTCAAGATGAGATTTCCTGCATCATGAGAGACAACCAGAGAATCACAAGGAAAGCTGGAGCTGGATTTCAGGGGCTTACTGCCTTCCAGATAGCCAGGCCCAAGGTCCAGCCAGCTCATTCCTGAGGCATTTAAGGTTTTTTGTTTTTTTGTTTTTAACACGTCATTAACTGACTCCTCAGAACAGCTGTAGGGCAGAAAGATTTTCAAGATGACATTTGGGGAGTGGCAGCCTGAGAGGATGATCAACCAGAAATAAGTCTGAAGAACCTTTGGTATGATAATGTGAAGTGATTGTGTCAAGCACCAGGTCATCAGTCACATCAGAAACATCTACAGTTCTTCAATGACTAGGTAATTAAAATGTCAGTGACCAGACTGCCTCAGTCATTACCATGAAAAATTTCCAGTAAGTTTTGTAATAAATAGCAGGTCAAGGTCTGCTTAGAGTGGATCTTTCCCTTTCCAAGGAGAACCCCACCATCTGGGTGAGGGTGCCAGGGCGGTCTCCAGGGAGGTACAACTCCACACCAGCTTCCGTTCTTTCCATTAAGCTTCCCTTGTTGCCTAAGAGGCCCAGTAAGCTGAGTGCGAATACTCTTGTTCTTAATGCCTACACGCAAACCAAATCACCCTACAACTGGTTTCCACAAGATAGATTTTGTTTTTTCTTTTAACCCTGAGAACAAATTTTCACCTCTAGGGCTGCATTCCTGATCAGGGAGTCTACATTAAACACATCTGATTTGACTGGATGTTTTCTGTCAGAACACTGTGTGCTTTACAGTGAGCCCAAGAGCTAGCGAGGGAATGGGGGTAGACTTACTGTGTGCACTTGGTGGCCTCCTACTGCTACCCGGGACCTTGGCATGCTGGCAGCCCACAGGCCCTTATGCTAACCCTGAGGTAGGAAGGAGAGTCTCAGTCCCAAGTTCAGATAGTTGGAAGCATACGAGAATCTTAGAGAAATGAGTTTTCTTTGGAATTTTACTTACTTTTCACAGTATCCAGTGACTAGCTATGAGGCTCTGCCCGTGAGGTAGTAAGCACTGTGTGTGAGCTTGTCTGAGGAAGGATGTTGCTTTTAAAGCACCTCCATGAACCATGGTGTCACACTTGAGAGTCTGAGACAGGAGGATCTTGAATTCTGGAACAGTCGGGCAAAAACAAACAAAACACTAAAAAACAAACAAACACACTAAAACAAACACCAGAGAGACTCTTTTAATCAAAACAAACAAACAAACAAACAACAACAATAAAAACAAAGCAAAATTAAACCCTACATTTAGTTAGTTTACTCATTCTGAATTAAAACTGCTTTCTATATTGCAGTACGGAAAATGAAGAGTGTATAATGTTATAAAAGTTTTGATAAGCAACCACACAGGAAAATTATAAAGCGTGTGACAGTATAAACCTGGTCTAAAACAAATGTTAGCGCTTGGATGAGCATTTACCCTGCAATACTTTCTAGCCCTAGGGTTTAGACAACCATTTTGGAACTCGACTTTAAAATAAACGAGTAGAAACCCGTCCCTAAAGAGGCTTCCAGGACACTTTGTTGTTTTCTGTCCTAAAGTTCAGAGCCAAGGTTTTCTATCCCCTGGCCATAACTGCAGAGAGTGTCACAAGACACTGATTGGTTGAGGAGAACTGCAACACTTCACATTTCATTTGAAAGCTTGTTCCGGTCATTAGTGGAACATTTAAGGAACTGTCTGCTGCCTTTGGGTAGTGGGGTTAAGGAAAAGTTCCTTTATAGTTCTCATGAACATATGCTTTTAAAAAATTCACTGACATGCGTAGAAGCATTGATAACATTCTCCATGGACGGTCCACTGTTACTAGTGTACGGTTGGCCTTTTGCCTTTATGTCACTCTCATGCATTGAAGAACATGATAAGGCTGACACCCAATCCTGAGCTAGACTCCTGACCCCGTCCCTCCCACTCTCCCCACCCCTTCTGACTCGCCCTAAACCCTCCTCCTACCATCCCCGGCTCCCTACTTCTATCCCCGCCCCCTACTACTATTCCCACCTGGAAGAAGCAACAGCCTTTACTCTGTCCTAACCTGTCAATCACATCCTTTCACCTCCTACATTGGTGCTCGATATTCACTGCTTTTCAAAAATGAATTTATAAGCTGGGTAGATGGCATATGCTCATAATCCCAATACTCAGGAGGCTGAGACAAGAGGGCCACAAGTTCTGGGATTGGTAGAGCTGTCTCAAATAAACAAAACAAATTTAAACATTTAAAAAATGAACTCATTGTTGATCTGAATAAAAATGGCCCCCATAGTCCCATAGGGAGTGGCACTATTAGGAGCTGGGCTTGTTGGAGTTTGTGTGGAGGAGGTGTGTCACAGGGGCAGTGCTAGGTTCCTTCTTAGTTAGGGTCTCATTGCTGTGAAGAGACACCATGACTAAGGCAACTCTTATAAAAGCAAACATTTAATTGGGACTGCCTTACAGTTCAGAGGATTAGTTCATTATCATCATGGTGGTAAGCACGACAGCGTGCAGGCAGACGTGGTGCTGGAAAAGGAGCTGAGTGTTCCACATGTTGATCCAAAGGCAACCAGGAGGAGACTGTATTGCTCAGGCATCCAGGAGGATGGTCTGGATCACACTGGTCAGAGCATGTTTATGGGACCTCAAACTCCTGCCTCCACAGTGACACGATTCCTCAAATAAGGCTACACCTCCAATAAGGCCACCCTTCCTAATAGTGTCACTTCCCACGGGGCAAGCGTATTCAAACCACTGCAAGCACCATGGCTTCAGACCTGATCTTCTAAATAAATGCCATATGTCATAGCACTCATATGTCATGTCCCTCTGGACGATCTCTGATGGGCATGCTCTTACCACTGAGCCTAGCCTCTCCCTAGGGCTGTCAAGATGCTTCCCTTCTACGAATGCCTGACCAGACACCCTGGTTTTCTCTTCAAGTGTTCACCTTTTCAAAGACCGCCTAACCAAAATATCTGAACTCCAAACCACTTGGTTCCAGACACTTTGGATAAGGGATGCCCAACCTCTTCCGTGGGTCCTGTGCATCAAATGCAGCACCTCTGAGTTCATGGTGACAGTGGCTCTGTCATGTTCAGACTCTGCTTCTCTCTGGTCTTCCCCGACTTCTGGTTCCTCCTTCAATGATGGTCCCTGAGCTGTGGGAGAGGGGATGCAGACGTCCCATCTGTGGCTGAGCACGGTGCTGACACTCATTCTCTGTGCTTTGATGAGTTACGAGTTCCTGCATTATCCATTGTCCACCACACAAAGAAACTTCTGTGGCGAGGCCTGAGTGGGTGAACTAATCTATGGGCAGAGAGACACAAATTTAGAAGGAAGTGTGGACATTATGTTTAGTAAATTAAGAGTAGAAGGTTCTTTGAACCTGGGGTCTTTGAACTCCCCAACCCTGCACCGTTGAAGGCATGAGTTTCCTCCTCAGATTGGTCCTTAAATCCAGCCAGAAAACAGTAGTTTAGCTGGGTAGTGTTCAGCACCATCGCACCCATGGGCATGTGTCATCATGTCTGTCATTGTAGCTCACAGGGCTCACAGCTGGGTAAGGCTGTTGGTGACATTTCCCTCACAGCAGCTTACATAACACTGTCTGGTACTGTGAAATTTTGTTAGCAGGGAGGAAGCTTCCAGATCAGCACCAACTTGATTTCTCCATATTCTATAACCAAAGTACACGGTGTCTTCAGCAACAGGGGTTTGCCATCAAGTTCTGGTGAGCAACCAAGAGCGGTGGAAATAGTCTGTATTGTTTTGGGGTCTCTAGGATACCTCTGATCAACGAGTCAAGGTGCCTCATACCTAGCACCAGGCTTTTTATTGGCAATCCAGGGAGGGCTTCGTGGAGGAGCATTAGTTCCTGTGTGTGGGAACTTCAGTTTAACCCTTTATCTGAACAGTAGTCCTATTCCCCACCCCCTCCCCCCCCGAGCATCCTCACTTACTTCCATAGTGACTGCACTTGTGAGCAGTCCCATCGGAAGCATACAGGGCTCCTTCTACTTCGACGCCAACATCTGCTGTCATAGGTTGTCTTAACCGCATCAGCTCGGAATAGAGTGAGATGTACTGTCAAAGCAGTTTAAGTTTGAATTTCAACGATGGATAAAGGTGCCAGATATTTTCCCAAACATTTCCTCCTTCCTTTTTTGGCCACTTGTATTTCTTACTCTGAGACCTGTTTGTTCAGTCTGTTAGCTCACTCAGATTGGACGATTTGCTTGATGGGGCAGTATTTATCTATTTAATTTTTTTTTTGGAGTTCTTTATAAGATGTAGGAATTAATCTCACCAGATGTTTGGTTGGCACAGATTTTCTTCAACTCTGTAAACTGTCTCATTGCCCTTCTGACTGTTTCCAGTGATGTGCAAAAGGTCTTAACTTCATACAATCCCGTTTGAATTTTCAGGGGAACTGCATTAAATCTGCAGATTGCATTAGACAATATAGCCATTTTCACAGGATTAATTATGCTTGGCCATGAACATGGAAGTTCGTTTCATCTTCTGTTTCAAGATTCTTTGGTGTCACTGAACTGAGAACAGGAATGAAGGAATCAGAGAAAGAAGCCGAGACCCCATTTCAATGCCAAGCAACCACAGGATTATGGACTTGGATGCCTAGCAATGAATATCCTAGTAAGAACATGGAAGGGGAAGCCCTGGGTCCTGCTAAGACTGAACCCCAGTGAACTAGATTGTTGGGGGGAGGGCTGCAATTTAAAGAACGGGAGGGGAGGGTTAGGGGATGTTTCGGGAAAGGGAATCTTCTGTTTCAAGTTAAAAAAAAAAAATTCTTTGGTGTCTTAACATTTTCACTGTAGAGGTGTTTTACTTTACTTTACTTTGATTAGACTTATTAGATTTTTAAAAAGCTAGTATGAATGATTTTTTTCTTGATCCCAGCAAGTTCATTATTGGTATATAGAAAGGCTACTGATTTTTGTATATTGATTTTTATGTCTTGCTACTTTCTTGAAGGTGTTGAACAGGTCTAAGAGTTTTCTTATGGAACCTTTAGGGTCTTCAAAGTATAGGATTATGTTGTCTGCCAATAGGGATGGCTTGATTTCTTCCTTTATTTACATTCCTTTTATTTCTTCCTCTTACTACTCTAGAAATACTTCAAATACTTGTAAATAAACTAAGTAAGTGTGCTTCATTTCTGTACAGAGGAAATGCTGTCAGTTTCCTCTTATTTAGTCTACTGTCAGCTGGGCTTTATCTACACATGCCTATAATTTTGAGATATAATCTATCCCTTCCTGGTTTGTTCAGGCTTTTCTTAAATGTCAGTGAGCTCTTTCCTGAAACTCTGGAGAAGATCATGTGACCTCAAGTTTATTTCTGTGCTGTGTTACACGGACTGATTTACACCTTCTGAACCATCTGTGTGTCTCTGGAGGGAAAACTACTTGGTTATGGCATATGGTTTTCTTAATGCTTTCTAGAAGTCAGTTTTCCAGAGTCTTATCAAGAATGTCTGCATCTGTGTTTATCGAGGAAGTCGATTAATAGTTTTATCTGCTGTGTCTTCCTCAGGTTTTGTTATCAAGGGAATACTGACTTTGTACAGTGAGTGGCTATGTCCTCCATGTTCTACTTTAACAGTTCGAGGAGCTTATTTTAAAGGCTTAATGGCATCTGACAAGTGATCTATCTAGTTCTGGGTTAGTCTTTGTTGACTTTTTGTTCCTGTTTCAATCCTGTTGCCTGTTAAAGGACCCACTGAAGCTGTAAATGTCCAGATTTAATTTTCGTAGGCTATATGTATCTAGACATTTATCTATTTCTTCTAAACTTTCTATGTTTCTGAAATATGTTTTCAAAACACTTCCTGGTACTCCTCAGGATTTTATTGGTATCTACTGTAATCTTTTTTTTCCTTATGTAATTTTATTAGTTTGGACTTCTCTTTCTTTTCATTAGGGGTTAGTTGGTTTTATTTTTTTTCAAATGACTTTTTCTTTGATTCTATGTGTTGTTATTTAATGATTTTTCTGCCGTGACTTAAATTTTGTAAAACATTTTATTATTTTATGTGTATGGATGTTTTGCCTAAATCTGTATCTGTGCACCGAGTGTCTGATGTCTGCAGAGACTAGAAGAGGACTCTGGATCCAGAGTTAGACTACCATGTGGGTGCTAGGACTCACATTTGAGTCCTCTGGAAGAGCAACTAATACTCTTAACTACTGAGCCATCTCTCCAGCCTCTCTGCTCTGAAAGTTGCTGCTTGTTTTGTTTGAGATCTTGAGGTATATCATTAGGGAACTCAAATTATTTACTTCCATTGTATCAGGACCCATGAGACCTTTTACACAGTTAATGTTTGTTTTATGAAATTAGGAGCCCCAACATTTAGTGTATATATTGCATCTCTAGTGTATATAATAGTGTCACTATTGTTATATTTTCCTCACAGATTGCTATAACACACCTGCTAAGTATCTTTCATGGGATTGAGATTACATGAGACAGGTGCTCAATGTCTGTCAGAACTGTCTGTAGTAGTCACTTCTCTTTATGTATCGAAGTGCCCACTAGCTTTGTGGTCTGTGGGTTAAGCAGGTTACCCCACTGTGGTGGTTTGAGTAAGAATGACCCCATAATCTTAAATATTTGAATGTTAGTCATCAGGGAGTGGCACTACTTGAGAAGGATTAGGAGGCGTGGCCTTGTAGAAGTAGGTATAGCCTTGAAGTGTGTCACTCAGGATGAGCTTTGAGGTTTCATAAGTCCAAGCCAGGCCCAGTGGTTCTCTTTTCCTTCTGCCTGTGGGTCAGGGTGTAGCTCTCTGTTACTTCTCCAGCACACGTCTGCCTGCGTGCCACCATACTCCCTGTTATGACAATAATAAGGCAAACCTCTGAAACTGTAAGCAAAGCCCCACTCAAATGCTTTCTTTTATAAGTTCTAAGGTCGTGGTATCTCTTCCCAGCAAGTGAGCAGTGATTAAGACACTTACCCTTGGGAGACTCCCCAGATCATACACTTGTGGCTAAAGTGCCATATGGAGGGAAGCGTCTTCCTAGTGCACTGGACATGGGGAAGCAACTCTAGCACTATAATCTGTGTAGGTGGAAGACCTGCCTCTGTAATTTCCAAAGCCTCCTGAGTGTTGAACCCCTGCTCTAGACATGGGAGTTATGGCTGTGGGCGACTCATTCCACTGGAGCCTCAGAGCTCAGACTCCATAGCAGTGAACTGATGCTTCATTTACTCCACCCCCGATCTCAGGGGCAGGGCTGTCAGCCTCCAGTTAGTCACTGCTGAGGCCTCTGCTACTTTCCCCTGTGCATGTCGTTGCCTAGACAGCTTCCTACTGCCTACCGTTTTCAGCTTCTCAGTATCTGCAACCCCATCCCCACCCCAAGCTGCACAACTGTCCCATCCCTCTCAGCCTGGGGCTCTGGCACATAAGGTCAGCTTCCCTGACTTGTAACTGTTCCTAATATCTGGTTGCCAGGGGAGCTCACTTTTATACAGGTTTCTTTTTTAAAATGGTGCCTGGCCAATGTTCTTTGAATCATATGGAAGGTTAATATGGGATTATTCTTCTCTCCTGGCTGAAGGAATTACAATCTCACCAAAACCTGCAACTCCTGGTGCCTCTGCTTCCTCTCCCCCTGCCAGGGAGCACAGCTGGGCTGGGTTAGCATGGCTTGCTTTTTTAGTGGTTAGTAATAGTTCTACACCTCAGTTCTTCTAGTAGTGCTCTCAACTTCTAAAGCTTGTTCTTTCTCCCCTTGGGGTACTCAATTTTTTTTTCTCATTCTAATTTCTTTGCTAATACAGTGGTAGCTTCTAGTCCACAACCTTACTTGGAGTTTCTTATAATAATTGTTTGTGCAGTTTGGGTATATTTATCTTCCATCCTACTATCTCTCTGAGCTACTTCTGGTGACTGAAGCTCGTCTTGGGTCTCCTGGACCTGGACACTTATTATTTAATAGTAATAGCTTAGTTTCTCCTTTTGGATAGTTTTTTTTCCTTGTCCTGTTGTGTTGGCTACAATCCCTAGTACGGTCTTCTTAAAACATTTTCAGTACTATGGATCTAAGCAAGCTCCAGGCCTAGTCATTAGTTGTTTTGAGATGGGGCCTCTCTCTAGCCCCATCCCCGACCCCACTTGTCTTACCTCCACTTCGCAGATATTGGAATTACAAGTGCCCACCATACCTAGCAGTGTCTCTTGCCCTCTTGCTCACCGACTGTATACTGTCTTCTTGCACATTCTCAGATGATGATTTTGCTTATTTTCAGAACACAGACACAATCAAAGAGAATGCTCTTTGCCCACAAGATCTAAGCAACTTCTTTAAAAATTGTTTTAGGCAGGGCTGGGAGATGGCTCATGAGGATCTTGGTTCAATCCCCACCATGCTTGTGAAAACCGGGTGCCGTAGAGTACGGTTGCCATTCCATCATGAGGGAAGCAGAGCTGGATCTCACTGTCTGCCTAAAAGAATCAGTGAACTCCAGTTTCAGTGTGGAAAACATAGGAGGCTCAACCATCTGGCCTCTGAAGACACACACACACACACACACACACACACACACACACACACACACACACACCTACTTGCTCACACACATCAGAACACACAAGTGCAAAGACACACAATTATCCCCTAATGCAGTGGACTGTGTGTGCTTTCATCAAGACAGCCTTCACTCAGGATCCTGCCTTTCCACCTGTCTCTGGCCCTGCAATCATCTGTCCTTTCTTCCCCTTATCAGCAAGCATTTCCAGTTCTAAAGAGAATCAATGTTTTCTTTCAGCTTAAAAAATAAAACCCGCTATTCAAATTCCATTTCCCTTTGCAGCAAAGGACCTCAAAAGAATCACTGGCATTTGCTCCTTTTCATCCTCTCACCTGGTATTCTCTTGTCTGACTCTAATTAGGCCAGCCCTAAATTCCATTGAAATTGCCCTTGCTAAGGATAATAACCGACACATTGTCAAACCAATGCAAAGGATCTCATCCCTAATCCTATTATAGTGTCTCTGCAGCAGAGGACAGAGTTGCCCTCTGAGCCTATGTGTAGAGGGTATAAATGTCTGGGTAGACTTCATTTATATTCTTCAAAACAGTAAGGCGTTTGGCTAATATGATACAAATAAGTGCTAAGTCACCAGAGGGTCTTTCTGTTCTTGGCAAAAAAGAACGGAGCCTTTGCTAATCTAAAACTTTAGTGTGTTAGAAGGTGTATGGTGTGGGGATGGGAGTGTTAACTGTAAATGAATGGAAGCAGCAGCTGTGGTTTGCAAAGGAGGCCAAGGCAGTTACCTCCATTAGTATGAGCGGCTCAAGGCCTAGAGGTGGGAGGGAGAGCAATATAAGGAGATCTAAGCTCATCTCATCGTGGCTTTAAAGAGAAGGCATGTAGAGATGATTCATTCATGGAGGATGAGAGAGAAAGAGGGCATGAGAGGGATGGGAGTGGGGCAGGGCCAGGAGCCTCTTCAAAGCTCCTCCCCCAGTACCCCACCAAGGAATCTCTGATCAATTCCCCCAGAGGAAAGGTCTGATTTCTGGGGTAGTAGGAAGTTCCACATCCCGTGTGGTTGCACAGGATGTTTGACAGAGGATGGAGGAGCCAGGTGGCCCCAAATCTTCGAGCCTTCAACTCACTGCAGTCAGCTCCTCTGTCCGGAGAGAGCTGCAGGGACGTGTTGTCCTGATCTGGACGATCTGGCCTATGTGTACAGGCTAAACGGGGCTGGACTGGGAGCCTTGGTGTACTTCTGCTTTGGAAATAATGTGGGTGCTGCTCTCTCTCAAGCTTACTATAGATCTTATTTACAACGAGGTCATGGAAATCCTCTGCACTTGGTATTGCTATGCTAAAACTCCATGACCAAAAACAACTTGGAGAGGAGAGGGTTTAGACACATCAAAAGTAAATCCATAAGGGAAAATACAATTAAATTAAAAAACACAAAACAGTAAGTCTGCTCTTTGAAAGACAAAGTGAAGAAAAAAAATACAATAGCAGGTTTATTTTTAGAATCAGAACCACAACGGCACTACTACAGAGCCCAAAACTATTCCAAACTCTGCCCACGTTCCCAAAAAGATGTAAAGATGTTAACTGGAGTCTCATATCCTGATGGTACAGAACCACCATGGCAGCTTCTCAAGTTAAAATATCACTCCCATGTGGTCCTGCTGTTCTACTAATAGTTTTCCTTTAACATAGCTTTTGAAACCGTTACAGGTATGTATGTGTCCACATGTGTATGCTATGTCCATGGAAGAGAACATAGGATGCCCTGAACAGGAGCTAGATGGCCGACAGACACTGGAGACTGAAGTGTTAAGTGCTCAGCCACCCTCCAGCCCTACTTTTGTGTGTGTGATGGGGAGGGTGGTATCCTGTAACTGAGGCTGGCCTTTAACCCCAGATCCTCTTGCCTCTCCCTCCCCAGTGAGAGAAAGGCGGGAATATACCATGCTGAGGTCTTTACTAGTAAAGGATGCCCACACGTTTTGTTGTTGTTTTGGCTTGTTGTTGTCTTTGAGACAGGGTCTCACTGTGTCCTAGTTAGGGTTTCTATTGCTGTGTTAAAACTCCATGACCAAAATCAACTTGGAGAGGAGAGGGTTTCTTTGGCTTATGCTTCCACATCAGCGATCATCACTGAAGGAAATCAAGAACTCATGCAGGGCAGGAGCCTGGAGGCAAGACCTGATACAGCGGTCATGAAGAATGCTGCTTACTGGCTCCTTCAACAGGCCTTCTTATAGAACCAAGGAACACCAGCCATGGGATGGCACCACCCACAGTGGGCTGGGTCCTTCCCCATCAATCACTAATTAAGAAAATGCCCTACAGGCCTGCCTTTAGCCCCTTATCCAAGCATTTTCTCAATGGAGGCTTCCTCTGCTCTGATGACTCCAGCTTGTGTCAGGTAAGCTAGCCAACACACTATGTAACTAACCCTAGCTGATCTTGAACTCACTGTGTAGGCCAGGCTGGACTTGGATTCAGCAAGATCTGCCGAATTCTGCCTCCTGAGTGTGGAGTCTAAAGTTATGTGCCAGAACTAACACTTTTTTGTCCTTTTGTTACCTTTTGAAATAGGGTTTCATTATACAGTCCAGCCTTTCTTCAAACTCAAAATTCTTTTGCCTCAGCCTCCCAAGTACTGAGGTTGTAAGTATGTTCCACTGCACCCAGCGTAAGGACTTGTGAACTGTCATTAGCCTAAAGTTCCAAGCAGCCTCTTTACCAACAAAGGAATACAAATGCAAGTTGTGGTAATTCACACACACAACACTCAGAAAAAAAATTATAGTATGGGTCACATAACATTCTGGAGAACACCCAGTGACAAGTTGCTGGAGTGGGTAAGGCAGAGGGGTAGGAGCCACTCTGGGCAGTAACTGATACTGGTTCATTTTCTAGATGTGGTGAGCCCTCATTAGCTACATTTCAATATTAAAACTGTATACCTCAGACACGTGTAATTTATTATGTGTCAACTACGCCTCAACAAAAACCAGCTTAAAGAACCCAGCCACATTCTTTGTAACTCAGCAAGCTATTGAGGCTTTGGTTTTAAATGCCTTTTTTTTTTCCTTTATTTTTTAATTTTTCAAGAGTTTTTCTGTGTAGCCCTGGCTATTCTGTAACTTACTCTGTAGACCAGGCCTCAAACTCAAACTAGAGATCCGCCTGCCTCTGGCTCCTAAGTGCTGGGATTAAAGGCTGCCCCACCACTACCCAGCTCTAAATAATATTCTTATCCAAGCAAAGTCAAAGTGCAACTCGAGAGCCACAGGACTGTTCTCACGTGATCGCTTTAAGTCCATCAGTGTTTCCCACCGAGGAGTCAACTCTACAAGAAACAACTGAGCTGGCCACGGTTTATGTAAATACAGCTACCAATACACTACTGTGCAGTTCTGTGGTTACTGTGATGTGCTGAAGCAGTTCTCAGTATGTCAGTAAATGCATACTTTACATATTTAAAACAGGCTTTCTTGCTGATCACTTTATAATTAGAGAATAATTAGAAAGTTTAGTGTAATTTCCAAACATAATGATAAAACTATCACCATTTGTAGATGATAAACATTAAATACCAGGATAATTTACATATTAAAAATTCAAGGTTTGAAAAACTGCCAACTTCTATAATTATCAGCAGATAAAAATCTATACATGTGTTTATATATAGCAGCAATAAACAGTTACAACTCAATTCAAAATATAATCTAATGTAACTGTGTAAACAGCATGGAAACTCTTGAGGCTAAGCAGTCTTAAATCTTTATGTAGAAAACTACACAGCTTTATTGGAAAGCATAAAGTATAAGTGAAGAAATATACCATGTTTATAAATACAAAACTGTGGCATTATAAATTTGGTAATACTTCACAAATTAATTGATGTATAAATTCAGTGCCATTCTTCACAAATGAAACCTCACAAAGGATCTTTAGGAACTTGAAAAGAGGATTCTAAAATGTGTACAAGAAAATGTGACTTCACCATAGCCGAAACCATCGCAGAAAATTAAAACCCCTGAGGAAGATAGTTGCATGCCATTGCAATGAGCAAGTTCATATGACAAAATCCAGTGAAAATACAAGCCATAGGCAGGGAGAACACTGCAGCCACGAAATCACCAAGGGGTTACTAGCGAGATGATGCAGGGGACTGCTTACATCCACAGGAAAAGGCTCACAGAAGAAAACTCAGCTAAGGGTATGAGAATGGAGTGCAGGAGAAGCAGAGGAGGTAGTAACTACAGGAAAGAGAGGACAATCCCAAGAGCAATCACAAACGGGTTTTAAACAAGGGTGACACTTTGAACTCAGAGCAGTGATGAACAACCTAGCAGCATCAAGTACTGATGAGAACAGTCATTTCTGAGCTATCGGTACCAACGCTCTCTCAAGGGAAAAAGTTGTTCTAGCAATATTTTATTTCTTTTAAAAATCCGGAGCATATGAAGTCTTCTATATGACTTTATACATTCACCTATTTCTGAGACTATTACATAAAATTATAATTATGCCCTAAACATAAAATATCATGTAATGCCACCCCTACCCTTTACAAACTGAAAAATCTTTATCCATGTGATCTTTACCTTTTAAAAGGATTAGCAATGAGTCTGTCTCTAAATAGCTCTCTGTGGCCTATCTTCTCGGCAGTTAAAGCTTTTATTGTTTTTGTCCTAGAAACTGTCTCTGTAGTGTTCACTAAAAAGCAGTGGGGAGGGGAGGGAGGTTAACAGAAGCCCTTTATGAATTTACTAATTTCAATGGACTACTAACTTTTTATTTCATTAGCCCTACCAACATCTGCACCAACAGAAAAACACACACACCCAAACACTTAGGATTGGTTAAGGAAAACCAAATTGTAAACACTACAAAGAGAGAAGCTTACATGCATGAAGCCCTTCCCGCTTCCCGGCTCTATACCAATTTGCTTTTCATATATGTTTTTGAAGTTAGAAAAAAGAAGAGGACATTGGATCCCCCTTGGAGTTCTAGGTGGTTATGTCATGTGGGTCCTCTGGAAGAGCAGCCAGTGCTCCCAACTCCTGAGCCATCTCTCTAGCCCAAGGTCAGGATTCTTATTTCCATGTTTTCAGATACAAATGTAAGCTTCACCTTGTTAGTCAGCTCCTGAGCTGGCCAAGGGCAGGTTCAAATCCCAGTAGTTTAGCTCGAGGATGGGGAGGTGAGGAGGAAAAAGGAAGAGTGGAAGGAGGGAGGAAAAGAGGGGGTAAGGAAAGAGAGAGAACAGGAAAATAGTACACCTGCCTGATATACCCCAGACTAGCCTCAAACTCCCCAAGTAGGGAAGGATGACCTTGAACTTGGAGTGCTGAGATTCCAGGCTTGAGCTGCCATAGCTGGCTTATACAGTCGTGCAGAGGAATGAAACCAGGGCCCTGTGCATGCTAGCTAGACAAGCAGTCTGCCAAGAGAAATAGAGAAACAGGCCCAAAGTTGTATCTTCTATCTTCTCAATCAGTAATCTTTCCTATTTGAGTGACCAATTAGAAAATATTTACCAGGAAAACAATCTTAAGAGTTATAAATATTTTTCAAACAAGAATGAGTGTCTGAAGCATTTTAGTCTGTTTTATTGGCACTTAAGAATACTATTGTAATTCTATCTCCTGCTTTGAAAAGAGGTTCCATATTCCAACAATTATACCTCTAGGATGAAGAGTTCATTGCAATATAACAACGGGGCATTCTTTATTTTAACT